>NC_046289.1:16442500-16742500 GCF_004115265.2 Rhinolophus ferrumequinum
TAGAAATCACGTTCAGAAAGGCAAAGGAATTCTTGTGTTCTAGAGATTTCAAAGTTGCAGCAATATGGGTAGTTAATAGCTCAATAAACTACTCATTGTTTCTGAACTTGTACTTGTTAAGAGAACAAGCTGTCAAGGTGTTGATTTTTTTTTTCTGTTTTATTTTGAACTTCTGTAACTCATTTAAATGTTTTTCTCCTCCATCAATTACCAAGATGAGTCTGCAGCTCTCTGTAAAATATAACCTTAGCTTTGCTGTTGCCTCTATGTGAAAATCGGATGATTTATGCAAGTGATTATTGTATCACATAATTGCCTTAGAACTTAGTTGCTTTATAGAAAAATATGACCTGTAGTGATTTCAACAAACTAAGTAAAAATTCTTTAATGAAAGTTCTAAGGTAACTTAATTTGCATACCCAATATCTGCATCTTACCACGTGATGAGAAAGAAAAGATATGGGATGATTTTCTAAGTAGTTATAACTACAGGAATATATTTTCCACTAGAGATAATGTGACAGCAGAGTTGGGGGAGCATTGGACTAATCACAAAATCACTTTAAAGAAACGTTCCTGCAAATTGTATGTACAACACATTTGGAGCTCAGCCCATTGTGCACGAAGGACCAGAAACCGTGGAACAGGCATACATCTTCCCAGAAATTTTATTTTATTTAAAGACTTGGAGAGGAGACTGCATTTAATGTTTTAAACATATATGGGTATGTTATAAAATAAAAGGGAAAGTTAAGATAAATTAAACTTTCAAAGGAATATTTCAAGCACACTAAGTTTTTATGATTTCGCTTATATCCCCAAAATACTGCAGTGCTACAAATTTTGCTTTCCGTTTCTGTTAGGAATCCTTCATTGGAAAAGTTTCAAAGGCAGAAATTTAGGATTAGAATTAAAATCATGATTAACTGAAAAAGAAAGGAGGAATAAAGCCAATTCCCCACAGCAAGAGGAAGATAAAATATTTAGGACTTAATATAAAAAGAGATGCATTGAATGTATGTATCAGTCAGCATTCCATTAGAGAAGTAAAACCATTTTAAATGATACAAAAACAGGATTTATTATAGATAGCATTTCGGATTTTGCAATGGTAGGAGCTGGTGGAGATAGCTAGACAAGGCAACTGTCTCTTCCTAGGGTTGGACTTGACATTGCTATAGGTCTGCCAGATCAGAAATCAAGAAAGGAAACTGGACCTGGGTGAGGATGAACTAAGATCCACAGTAAAACCTGGAACCCATAGAGACAAACTGGGGTCTTATTTCACTATCGCCAATATTGACGTCATGAACATCACCCAGGAAAACGTTAACAGTTTTATGACAGAGTGGCACAAGTTTCAAAGTGGTATTCTTATCCCCAAGAAATGGGTTCACAAGAACAGGTAGGGGTCAATCTTGGAGAAAACTGTTGAAGATTCTCAAGAAAGACAGGCTTATAGTTCAGGTAGGAATGTGCTCCTGGAATCTAGGGTTTCATCACTGGAAAAAAGCAGGTTCTAAGGAATACAGTGTTTCACTGCGTTCAGGAAAAAGTGAGAATTTCATTATTTAGGTTATTTGTATAGTAGACAATCCCTTCTAATGAGAAACAAATTACATCTCTTTGTTTCAGGAAAGATTTAGTAAGTAGGCAGTTGTTGAAGGTGCTCAAATGCAGGTAGTAAAGAGAATGAAGAGCCAGGGGAATGGGAAAGAGAAGAATTAACAATTTTTGAAAACTAATGGGGAAAAAAATAAGGGAAGAGGAAATAAAGAAAGGAACAAAAAGAGAGAAAAGAACAAAGGGGAAAAAGTTGTATCAAACTGGTGATCACCAGAGAGGCACTTTATATAAGTTATTTCATTTACTCCTTTCAACAAATGCATGGAAAAATATTGATTTTTTTTCCCATTTTACAAATGACTCATTAAAAAAGCAAAGAATTGAGTAACTGGGCCACAAAGATACAGTAAATGCTAGAGCAGAAACTCAAATTAAGATTTATTTCATTCCATTATTAACTTCTACTCTACCATCCTTTCTCATGAATCCAAGCAGATAGTTACAAGATGGTCCCTCTTGATGATTTCTGATTGTGGCAGTTGCTCTAAACTACTGTAGTTGGCTTCAAAATCCTGCTTGGGTTTGAAGTAGAATATCCAGAATGCTAAGGGCACTTTGTGACCTTGTATCATTTTAAGTATACCCATTTGTAAAATAGCATAAAGATATAGATACTCATACTTACATTGAAACTACACAAATTATTTTTACTATGGCTTGTTAGTGGAACTGGTTTATTGACTGGGTGTTTTTCCAGCTTTGATTTCAAGCAACGTGTTGGGTTTCTTTTCCCTGGGCTTAATAATATTTAAGACAAATCCAAATGCTTTCTTGCCACTTTGGGATATTAGAATTGTATTAACTTATGATATTATAACATTCACTACCCCTTCACATCACATCCAGTAAAAGTCTCCCCCTTTCTCCCATTTAAGTCTCATCCAGACTCAGAGGCACACAGAGGTGACAGGTGTGAGGGGATGTGTCTCAGGAGCTACTCTTTCTCTCTTCTTGCCCCAGGCACCACCAGCCCAGTAAGCTATACCTGCTCATGCTATTTCATGCCAAAAATTATGAGGGGCAAAAGGTAAAATAAATAAATGAAAAGCTCCTTCAGCTGGTGGTGTGATATATTGATTGCATGTAATGTTTTGAGGCAGGTAAGAAAATAATGGGTATTTTCATAGAAGGGGGGATCAGAAACATTTTCTATACCCCTCAGATTCCAGGGGGCACTTGCAAAATGAGGAACTGGGTCTATCAGCATTAGGCAAGGATACAGCTGGAGAGAGCATTTCTGTTTGCCTCTCCTGGAAAACAGTGCTTTCATTGAAGCCCTCCTCACTTTGTTTGCCAAGTGAGGAAAAAGCCAGCCCACTCTGTCTTATCAACACTCAACAGTCTTCTAAATGAGCTTCATTTACCCTGATGAATTGCTCACCTGTAAGTACAGGTTGTGAGTAGGTGTGGGAGGAAGGGTGTCAGACATGGTTTTGTTCTTTCTTAGTACCTCCTATAGAAGACTCTAGCTACTCTCTTTAAAATGTAGTGGCATTTAAAGCAATCCGTTTCAGCTTTGGACATTAGCCAATATGTTAAAACAACAGAAAATCCCATTTTATATCCTATTACCTAAGTACTCACCTTTGGGAATATTTGGAGAGAATGTGCCATAAGAATCTATTGCATTATAGCGATATAAATAATGTCCCCAGTTGGTTAATAACTTGTAAATAAGAAAGATATCTTAACCTGACATAAAAAGCCTGGCTTTTTCTTTTTACAATAAACAAGTAAGAAGCATGGCAATTAGTTATGCTGATAACCACAAATTAGACCCGAATTACATTTTTTGTTTGTGCCTTCGGAAAGTAATGTCTAGCACTAGATTCTAAATTGTTCACAAAGCATTTCCAGATTGTATTGGGAAATCTCCAGTTTGTTATGAAAATACTGGCAAAGTCTTAATTATAATGGTGCTACTGGGCACCATTAACCCTTTTCAGATACATTTATGCTGAAAAAATGGTAACTTCAAGGCGTCAGTTTGTTAAATAAACACAGGTGTTGCTGAGTCCCTGCTGGTGGGCCCTCTACAGAAGATTCATTCTTTCCAAGCAGTCAAGAAAAAAAGGGAGAGGAGTAGGAGATCAACTAGCTCAATTATCAACCTGCTGAAATTGTGCAAAAACAAAGGTGGCTTGTCATATGGCTTATGCTTTTAGTTAAGACAGAAGTGGCAGGGATGATATACCTGGTTTTAAGAGGTACAAATGCTCACACATACCTACATACACTTTCTCCCTCCTCCTGCCCCAAAGGTGTTGCATTTCGCTGAGTTTCAGAGGCCATGAGATGCTGTAATTTAAAATGTTGGTCTTGCCCATGAGCAGAGGATGAGTTGAGGTTTTTATACCTTCCCTTTTGCAACCCCTAATTTTAAGTATCAATGAAGAAGCATCTGTTCTTCCTTCTGGATGCACAATAAATATGCAGGTTAAAAATCATTACACCTAAGATTAGGCTTTGATTGACCTATGACCCAAATGTTTTATCATATTTCTGTCTTGATGTCCATTGACTAAAGAGCGATGTGGTGTTTACAAGTACAAAAAAATGTCCCCTACATGCAACTGTTGCTGTCAACTTTTTGTCTTCACTGAAGCATTTGTGAGAGTGAATGGTAGCACTCCAAAGAGCAGGGCACCAGCTAAATTCTAAGAGGTGCTTCAAGCTAACTGTTCTCTGAATCCTTTGACAAAGCCTTTCTCTAGCCCTATCCCCAACCCTAGTGAGATCGCCATGGGACAGTTCTTGTCACTGCAGAGACTCCCACAACAACACTCACATGCGTCGTGACCTAGAACACAGGTGGCATGCATGCTCTCTGTTATTTTCCTTCTTAGTCCCACTCCTCTCTAGGCATCAAGTTATGCAAGTTGAGCTTTTGTGTGCGGGTCCCTACACACACGCTGTGGCCATGTATGGAATCACAGTATGTGTCTGGAAGACAAACTATAGACCTCCTGTTGTAAACATTTCCTGACCATTTATTTCCTGATCAACCGGGGCAAGGGAGGTGAGAGGCAAGACATGTTTTGAATAGAATGAAACAACATGGATTCCTAGACATTGAATATCAACATGTTGTTTTTTTTTTACAGTCAACTTGAGCACACTTTTTATTTTTGTCGTTAATTATAGCAGACTGTGATCCTGAATTAGTACAATAAGGAGAAAATTCACAAGATGAATTCAATCTGGAATACATTCTTAAGTTTGGACCCTCACATAGTGGGAACGCAAGCTGAACAAAGCACCCAAGGGAAACAATTGCTGATAAAGGTACAGGCAGCCAAATGCACTCTGCTCTTCTTGACACAGGAAGTCAGCCCAGATGAAGGGGAGAATTTCTAAGCCAATCCTCCCTGATTGTACTACCAGCAGCCAGCCTTTCCCTGGTCTTATGTGCACAAGAGTAGAGCCTGGTGCCTGGTGTATGTCTGTATTTATGGAAGAAGCTGGCTGTGAACCAGGGAGTTTCTCCTGCTTCAAATACTCTCCTTTCAAACACAATCAAACTGTCAGCTGGCTGGCATTGGTTCGGTACATCTCTCAGACATTTTCTTTTTAATATACCGAGAGAATCTTACTTAGACCATAAACATGAGCCTGCAGACCTGAGTCATTAAACCCCTTTTGATCAGCAGATTACAGACCTGATCCCCGCTTTGACTTAACGTCTCTGTGTTAATGTAAATTGCAAATGAACAATTGGACGGTATGAGATTTTCTTTTGTACCATGAGTTGGACTAAGAATAGAAAATGGATCATGATTTGTACCATAAAATATTGTTAATTATATCTAGGAATATACTCAAGCCTGCTTTATTTTTCTTTCTGTTATATTCATTTAAAAGACTGGGATTTGGTTAAGTATTTAAAGTATGTTTTTCCTATATAGACGATAATAAAATAACAATATCTAATGTTACATTCTGCTGAATACATTCCAAGATGTGTGTGTGTGTGTGTGTGTGTGTGTGTGTGTGTATGTACATGTGCTAATGTCCCCCAGAGTCCCTTAGATATTGAATATATCCTCCTCAAAACTGACCCCCTCTACCTTCTTCCTAGTAACATGACAGGTGCAACATGAAGGCAGACAACTAGTATTTTTTATTTTGCCGTCTGAAAGAAGTCTAGTGCTAGGCATCTTATCTTCTGCCCGGAAGTATGAAAATACTAAGAGATAAATCAAGTAAGAAATCAAGGGAAACAAAACAAGAATGGAAAATGGAGAAGTAAATAAGAAAGATAGAAACTTTGTTTTGGTGAAAGATCATATTGATTGCTATTTTCAAGGTGAAATAACTTCTAAATGTAGCACTTGCATGTATAACATTTTCCTCAGAGAAGAGGTAGCTCCATGGGGGAGGTGAGGGGATGGACTCTCCATTTGGTTAGCTCTTCTTTGTGTCTGGTGCAGTGCTAATCCTTTCCCATACTCCCTCTCCTTGATGTGAACTGGAATTATACACGTGTGCTACAAGCCTCTGTGGGAACGTACAGGCTAATATTAGGAGTCGCAATTGCCTGGAGTCCCTCTTGTGAATTGAATGTTCCAGTTCAGTTCGGAATGATCAAAAATCACTTGCTAATTAACAGATTACCCAAATGTATACATGTTTGTCTCTTTGTCTTTGCTGTTACAGTCCATTCTCTTGTAGCAAACTGCCTATGGTGACCATGAACCTGAAAGTGCCGCCATCTCATTCCAAAGATCATTTCTATATACTCTGCACGTGGCACAGGCGTAATAGGTGTGGTTCCAGCCCAAGTTGTCCTTGTCTCAAAAAAGATGATTAATCCCGCTAAATAAATATTTCTAGAAATAGAAATAATTTTTAGGAGGAAAAAGCAGACACATAATTCAAATATCCCCAGAATCTTTGCACACTTGTGAGGAGATGATGTTTTTCATTCCTGTCATATGACTGGGACCCTCAGGCATTTTCAGAGTCCAGGGACAGTGCCAGTATAGACCAGGGCTGTGCCTGGGTTCTCATGTGGGCTTGCATTTCCAATGCAGGGCCTAGCTAGGAGGATGAGATCAGAGCTTCTGGGAAAGTTTGAAGAACACGCTCAGTACCTCTCTGAGGTTGCCACAGAATACACTTCCAGAAGCTTTCTCCTTCCACCTATCATTGATTTATAGCTATAAGTGGCAAATAGGCTTATATGTATATGTTACTCTGAGAAATTATATCTCTAAACGTCCTAACATGGAGAAAACCTTAGTTGAAGAGAATTTATACATTTGATATAAATTTTGAGAGATTATTTTCTTTCCATATATAGATGGTGCTGTGCCATCAATGCTTCAGAATACTGAGGACAATTGAGATATCTGAATTTATACAATAGTACTGAACTCAACACTGGAGCAACTGAAATTTGGATAGCAAGACAGGCCAAATTAATCTTCCATGTAGTAACATGATCTTTTCACATGAATATTCCCGTTGCTGGGAAATAAAAGACCTGAATTGTGTAAGAACCCACCTGCTTTATTCGTAGTGGCAATCTGCATGTGTGTTCATGCCTCGATAGCTAATTGTCTCTAATTAACATCAACAGGAAACTTCCCAAATGTTCTCCATTTTCTAATTTACCCTCAAAAAAAAAAAAAAGAAAAAGAAAAAGAAAAAAAAAACGGTAGAGGCAGGACTCTTCTGCAAGAGAGGGTGTATGTGTGTTTTCTCTTTTATCTAACTTGTTTCCTTTCTTTCATCTTTACGTGGCAGGCTATCGTGATCTAGCCCAGTTCTCATGCCCTGCGGGTCATATAATCGAATGGTACTGGAAATGTAGCTCTGTTTCATCACAAGTGACTTAACCACATCCTCAAAGTTTGAAATTAGTGCAGCTGAAAATATGGTGAGAAAAGAATCACATCCAGATGACATTTTGCAAGTCCTCCCCAATCTGGTACAATCTTGTGGTTGTTTTCTTTCTGTTTCCTCTGGAGCATGCTATGGTTTTATGAACTTGAATGAAATCTGCTAGAGTTCTCCAGGCTAAGGATACACCGCATCCGTTTCATGGGGTGTGGAGATTTTCTGAGTAATTTTCACATTGCCATGTCAATCTCTTCACCATTCCTTGTTTCTGTGATTATATTACCATTAATGAGCCAGGGGTTACAATTGTGTGTTAAATCTGACACATATTAATTGCTATTCTCCATATCTTTTTTTCAGGTACTGTGATTTCTACTACACACACACACACACACACACATACACACGCACAGTCTTCATCTTTTACATATCTTTACAACTGCAACACTCATTTTTAAAACATTATACCATTTAGCAATGGCTGATAATGGCTCTGAAATGTTAAAATACTTAGTATGCTGTGGTAGCAATGACCTTACATGCAATATAATTTGTACAGCACCTTTCCAGGTGAATAGCATCATTTGTAGAACGGATTGTGGAACATCAACAGTTACTTATTTTGCGTTTTCCTTCAATGACTTCTCATGGGCAAATGTGAGCTAATATACTCCTTTTTTAAGATGTCTTTTCTCTCTTCCTTTAAGTCAGTCTATAAATTGATGTCTATAGTTTTAAACTTCTGTATTGCTATCAGAATTGTAACTTATGTTTACAACATGCAAACATTTTGGTCTGATTAATTTTTGGGCTTCTTTAAAAGTTTTATTGATGTGAATGGAGACTTCTAGGTGGAAAAAACCGTAGATCTGTTTGTTACTGCATCATACAAGGCTATAATGAATTCTGAATAAGAATAATATATAATAATAATGTTTATTATAATTTATATTATATTATTAGTTTGTAGCTGGAACCATGAGTTGGTGTCTCCTTAGCAGGGGTTACAGCTTACACCCAGTGTCTGTAGATATGAGTAACCAACCGCTTACCTCTCAAGGTGTACTCTTCATTGGTCTACTCAGTTCTGCACTTGAACTCTTTTAATCTAAAACAAGTAATTGATTTTTCTCTTCATTTGTTAACTCCACAAACACTGGATTTAGTGACTTTAAGTCATTGTGTTTAAATGTAAACCTAGATTCTCTGGCCTAAGAAATTTAATATTCTGTTGATAGCAATAGAATATTCAGTAGTATGTTGTCTGGAGATATGGATTGCTAGGCAAAAATCGTATAGTTACCAGATCAGTATACAGCTAAATGCAACTCTCGAAAGAAAACAATAATGTTCATTTCAGTTATACAGGAAAGATAACGTTTTGATCATGTGAGGCCTTGTTCATTCTGAGAACATTGATGTAGTTCGTTTCTCTTTAGAAGTTTTTACCAAAAAAAAAAAAAAAAAAAAAAGTTTAGTTAGACTCTCTCTAGATTTCAGAGATAAAGTGGTGTTGTTAGTAATAAAACACTGGTTGGGTTGGTATCTAACATCAAATATCATTTCCATTAGCTCTGCTTTTAGATGTCCTTTTAACCCTAGTGACTACAGTGGTAGTTCCAGAATCTTAGGGGAAGAAAGATCATTTGTTGAAACCATATTTTTACAGACGTTCAAGGTGAGCCTTAAGATACGTGTTTCTGTATACAAAAGCCCTCATCAGCTCTTACTTCAGCATAAAGTAGAACTATTCCAAATGTGATTTGGAGATTACTGTCCTTTGTGGAATGTTTATTACAGCAATTTGCCATTGCCATGACATCCAAGTGCGTGATCAGTGGGCTTGTGTTTTGTATGTCTTTTTTTTTTTTTTACATTTAATTTTTAAAACAATTAATTTTATTGGATTTTACAAAAATATCCCGCATGGATTAAATTTTTTGTTTTTAAATGGTTCTTCACCAGATGTAGTTGAAGAAGAAGTACTGTAGAGGCTTCCTACGTTTCTAATTGTCATGACTTTTCTATTCACTTTTTTCTTACTGCACACACTTTAACGATCTCCAGGGCAGCTTTATGCAGGTAAGTACCATTATTCAAAGTGAAATTTTATACGAGTACAGACCAAAAAAGCCTTCAGCTATTTTCCTAACTTAGGGGTGTATTTAAAATGTGAAGGAATATGTATACCCTTTCTGATCCTTAGAGAGGGAAATCACATCATACTCTCAAGGCTATTGGACTTTTGGACCCCAAAAAGCCATTGATGAGGCAGCTGTCTATTCTTTACCACACTTGGGGCATACTCGGTGCTCAATAAATAGTTAACAGACAAAATAATACAACTCAAAATGTTTGACATTCCAGAAAGCCAGCTACTTCTCCTTAGAAATTAAAAAGCTTCACAGGAAGTTTTTCCTTGAATTTGGACTAAGCAAGGTGCTGGGGTTACACATGGGGTCCCCAGGAATGAGCACAGCAGGCATCATTGGTCTCAGCAGAGAGAAAACAGCTGTGCTTCACGGTTTGTTCAGTTACTCCAAGAAGCGTACCTCATTTTTCCTGCCAAACCAGTTTGCAGAAACTGCTGCATAGAGAAGGCTGATCTTTTTCTCAGCAGGAAAAGAAGAATGTTGGCCTTTAGTAAAAGTTGGGTGTCTCGAGTGTTACACACCAAGGACTTAAAATTGTGGAAATGTATTAGATACATTTTGAGTGTACTCATAATTGTAAAACACACCTAGCAAATCTGGAATTTGCCTGTTTTACATTAGACTTTGCATGTGTTTGCTTAGTTGTGCCGTCTTTGCAGGGAAGTAGAAGTTACTGGCAACATCATTTTATCTGTTTTAATAATTCAATTTTCTATACAATTATCTATGTATCCTAAGCCTTCTGTATCTGTACGTCCTCTCACAAATGATACTTGGTGTACATTTTTACTAGTGTGATTGACATAGTTGTACCTGTCAGTACTTGGAGAGTTATAATTTTTGAGCCATCACTAGTGATTTGATGCTGGAATGCTGCTCCAGATTCATAAACAAGAATTACAACATTTTTTATTTATTTTAATTTTTTTTATTTTGAGTGTGCAGAAGTTGGGCTACTTATTCCAACCTACATGCTGTGGCTGAATGAAGGAGAAGAGTTGCGAAAATCATGGGCAATGTACAATTCTTTAACCTGTTTCTCTAAATCCCTTAGTCCAAGGTGTTTGTTTGTTTGTTTTTGGACATTTCAAATGCACCTGAAACAAGGGTTATGGACCAACACAAATCATGTACCATCTATCAGTAGTAAAGTGTGTATTTAAACTCTAAGTACTTTCTAATTCAATGAAAGTTAATATACCTAAATCCTAGTATCAGTAAAATATAATATTAATAATACATTGAATTTCAAATACACGTTTCCTACATACATACAGTTCACATTTATTTTGCCATTGCTATACTTCTTAGTGTAAAGTATTTTACAAGGAATGTAAAATATAATGCAGTTTTCATTGTCTTTGATTGTAAAGGCAAAGAAAAACTAAACTATTTTTCACAGTATTTATACAATTCCTTTATTTATTCAATAAGGATTTATTGAAAATTTTGGGAATTGCCAGCCAGTGTTCTACGCAGAGAGGAAACAGCAGGGACTCAACTGAACAAAAATGCCAATGTTCTTTCACTAAGAGACTTTTTTTTTTGATACACATAACTTAACTTTTAATTCTCTCTCTCTCTCTCTCTCTCTCTCTCTCTCTCTCTCTCTGTCTCTCTCTCTTTCTCTCTCTCTCTCTCTGTCTTAGTTGGTCTGTAGTTAGTCACTAAGTATCACCTCCTAAAGTGCTATGCTCTTTATGATTCTGAATTTTAATCATTATTCTCTGCAATATATTGAAAAGCTAACACAACTTCAGAATTTAAGTAGAAATACAATGTTTGACTCCCAGTGTGGAGTTGAATTCTACTCAGTATTCATTACCACTTAAATTGCTTATATGTAAAAGTACTTTGTGATATTGTTGAACTTTAAACTTTATTTCCAGGGATGGAAAACTTCTTTCTATGTAACTTTAGACAATTTGTTGTTGTTAAGGTGTTGCTATTCCACATATGAAATTAAGAAGGCTAAAAACCTCCCAATGGTGCCCTAAATAGTGTCACCTAAGTAATTGGTACTGACATTGCTTTAAAAAGAGTGAAAATAATACGCATACACATTTACAAAATGCAAGCAATACAAAAAGTAACAATGTTTTAAAAAAGAATATTTCCTTTCCTCCTTATTCAGAGTTAACTATTGTTAGCAGGTTCTTTTTTGATGCATTCGTCCCTAGGAAAAACCAGCTAATTAACTAATAAATAAATAAATGCATATGCCAACATATAAATATTCAGGTATCTACCTTTTCATTTTTCAAGTTTATTTACACAAGAAAACATCACATTATACAGATCATTTCATGCTTTGTTTTGTGGAATTAATATTATATTTCATCTTTACATCATTATGTGGAAGAACTTAATCCCTTTTGTTTATTATCTTCCACCATGTGAATGTGTCATCATTTACATCTCCTGTTCCCTACTGAGGACACTTGGATTGTTACTACATATAAATGTTCCTTGATAAAGCAGGAAACTGAATAAACCATTGGCAGAAACTCAGAGTGAAATCTCACCCTTGTTTGTGATTTCAGGTTCCCCCCAGGGTTTGTCAATACATGCTTTACCTGTTCCTGCAAAAAGCTTTAGAAGATATCTATCCTGTTCTGGAAGCTGTCCTGGCCTTTCTGCACAGGAAGGACCCATCACAGGACCACTGGACCTCCCTGACTTTGCCTGTGATGGTTCAGGTTGGCTTCACAAGGAAAACACATGTTAAGTTGGTGGAACTAATCCTTCCTGGGGCCTAGCCCAGCACTAATACCTAAAGAATCAACTCTTCAGTTATCTGTGACAATGAACGATGTCCCCGTAGAAGGCTAAGACCCTTTTGCGGGAGGGGAGGATAGATTATATCTATATCTATATCTATCTATATCCATATAAATATAAATAGATATCAGATTCTAATCATGTTTCACATCCTATCAAAGAATGACTTTTGTTTCACTTGCTTTTGTTCCTCTAAGAGCTATCAGTAAAGTTCATTAAAAAAACAAACAAAAAAACCTAAAACGTTAGGACAAAAGAAAAAGAAAAAAGCAGTACTAGAACCATGGCAAAAAAGATGGAGATAAGGTACTACATGAATGATTTACTCTTATCAATGGAAGTTGATAGTCATATAAAGAAACACCAGGAACAGGGTCATTTCACAATGATTTATCACCACTCATTACTGTTCAACATGAACATTCACAACATGAACATATAGGAAAGCAGTAAGAATACATTAAAGAGTAGAGCTTTTCTCTAAGGACACGTTGGCGGCTGCAGAGAGCTTTTTGGTTTCTAAGAAAAGAAATGGCATGCTATCAATATAAAAAACTGTCATGTCACTGTAAATTCGGAGATAGCATATGTCACTGGATTTGAAGGAAATTTCTGATAAGGGATTTGGTTGGAAAGGATTGCTTCTGGCGTCTCTATGCTGATGACAGCTGCTTCTGGGCCTTGGATGTAGCTCTAGTCTTGCTGACCTCAGTCGGTCAGCATCACTGTCGAACTGGCAGGACGGACAAGTCCCGCTGGCAACTCTTTCATCATCGCTGGCTGCCAGCTCCTGCTCTGTCCTGGCAGGAGGTCAGTGTGCAGAGTTCAGGATTAAACACTGGTTCTCACTGCCAAAGACTGAAGCACCACTTTCCCACTGAAGACTAGTTAGAGATGAAGAGGTCACACACAGGCAGCTACACAACAATCTGTTTTAATAATGTAACGGATTAATGGTTGTGGTAAATTATTGAGATTTCAAGATTTTTATTTTCATTTCCATCGTACTCCAGTGCCACGGAAAGCCAGTTCTTATTTATTTTCATTTATTTGTTAATGCAGAAAAAATGTTCAAACGTGAAAGCTTTACTAGAGAAAATAAAATGATGAAATACACAGCTGTCTGAATGCTATTTAATCGTTCTATTATCTGTTAACTGACTCCATGCGCAGCACGATAATAAAATAACAGGAAGGACAGATAACTGAGCTACGGTATCCATAAGAGAAACCTTAGTAGTCTTACAAAATAAAAAAATGTGAACTATGATACTACAGGTTTATATGTGAATTAACGTAGGAATAGATGTAACTAACTTCTTGGAAAAAAAAATAAGCCCATTTTTAAAATAAGAGATAGCTTTGTAACAGAGTAACTGATCACATTCTATGAGGGACCTACTTATTTTTTTCTTCTTTTATTCAGAATAAAACAGGTTTCAAGTTTGTAAAAACAATATAATTAAATAATCGTGATTTTATTTTCTTACCTTGTTGGAAATTAAGTTTCCTATCATTCTTTTATCTTATGGTGGTTTAACTGGTGAAATAATAATTACTCCCTTGGCGTAGAATTTTCACTCTGTTTTTGAGTAAGACAGTTTATGAAGATAGAGTTGCAGCCAGCTGACAATTATATGGAAAGTAGATTTCGTGTGTATGCATATACCTTGGTTAACATGATGGTGTTCTGTGTGTATTCATTTTGGTGTGTGTGTGTGTGTATGTGTGTGTGTGAGTGTGTGTGTTTCAATAGCAAAATTGGAAGGCACATTTTATTCCTGTTTTGAACACACTACACAATCCTGAGAGGCATTGCTCCTTCACATCGGTAGAAAGAATAAAGAGAAACAAAAAGTTTATTTTATTTTTCACCAAATTCGTAGTGGAACTCAGATGATTAGACAGACATTAGTTGATTAAAAAGACATTAGTTAAGTAATTGCAATAAATGTTCATATATTTATAAACAGAACTTATAATGTGTTGGGGAGACATATAGAATGTGCCCCTAAACTATTCTAGGAGGGATCAAAGAGTGCTTCCTGAAGAAAGTGATATTTTAGTCACTAATCTTTATACTTAAGATCAATCTCCAAACCCTTTCCTCCTTTAAGGGGTTGCTTTCAGACGCACATCTTATCTTCTCCATGTTCCCAGGTATAATTACTATATTAAGTTGCTGGAGCTGCCATAACAAAGTATGACAAACTATTTACTATCTTACAGTTTACTATTTACTATCTTACACGAATTTACTATCTTACAGTTCTGGAGGCTACAAGTCCAAAGTCAAGGTATTGGCAGGGCCACATACCCCGCTGAGCCTCTTAGTGGAAGTTGCTGCCTTGTCCCTTGTATCTTCTGGTAGCCCCATGTATTCCTTTGTTTGTGGCTGCCTATCTCTAGTCTCTGCCTCCATCTTTATATAGCGGTCTTCTCTTCTCTCTCCATGTGTTTCTGTGTCTTCACACATTGTTCTTCCTGGGTGTCCATGATTTTATCCAAATTTCCCTATTTTCACAAGAATGTCAGACACATTGGAAGAGCGTCCAGCCTCATACTCTCATTTTAACTTTTTTAAATCTGCCAAGACCCTATTTCCAGACGAGGTCACCAGCACAAATCCTGAGGATTAGGACGTCAACATTATCTTTATTTAGGGGGAGAGGACATAATTCAACTTATAACATTGACTAACATCTCTTGGCCTCCAAAGCACGGGAGTCGCATGGACTGACTGCACTGTTCTTTTGCTCCAGGTTGAGTCTATTACCATTTATTGTGTAGAAAGTGCATATCCGCCTGTAGTGAATTTTCTCCTATATGTTGCTTTTTACCCTAGCACAAAGCTTATTGGTTAAAAACTGAGTATACAGATTCATAAAGGAAAGACATTTTATTTTTTGCAGTGATTTTCAATTGATTTCAAACTTATTTCAGAAACGAAAACACTAAAATTCCCTGTAGTTTTTCTCGCATTAATGCCACTGTCTCGCATTAACTGCTAATCTGTCAGAAAAATACTAAAAGAACAGCAAAACTCCCAACGTGATAATATGAAATAGCCTAATGTATTATCCTGACAACATCTCTACAGGCTCCAAGGAATATGAAATTCAACAGGGCAAGATGCTCTTGTAAGAATGGGGATGATCACCTTGTACCCCTGTACTCAAGAGCACTTCAGCTGCATGGGAATTTCATGCAGAAAGACAGTCTCTCTCAGGCACAAAACACAATGCTGGATAAAACCAGTGGCATTCCAATGGAAGCATCTGAGCGATTTTCAAGAATAACGAATACGCAGAAGACTTCTGAGGCCTCTATTTAATGAGAAAGAAAACTAGAAAGGTTGCTCTGGGAGAAAAAAAGAAAACCCCTCAGTGTGTATTTTCTATCTTTCGCGTCAAATTTACAGAACTAAATGCATTTGATACAATCTTCATATTATCCGACTACTTTTCTTATTTGATTCTCTGGTGTTAACATTAAAAGAAGAAAAGCGGTCAAGGATGAAAGTCCTGTAAGTAACCAAAATGTAATCAAGTCGCTGCACACCAGAACTTGGTCTTAAGTTTACAGAAACCTCCCCGCCCCCTCCATTTTAGTACCTCAGATTTCATAAGGATGTCAGTAACCAAGTCATGATAATCATCAAATAAGAGGAAGATAGAGGAATAGGCATATCAATTTATTAGCTTTTATATTCCATTACAATTATAATGAAAGTCAAACTCACCAATAAGAAAAATTCAAGTTAGTGGAAGAAAAAAAAGTCTCTCTGAAAATAATGTGAGAAAATAGACCTTCTGAAGGCCAATTTGACAATATGCATCAACAAACATTTAAAAAGTGTATGCTTTTTGGTTCTGCAATAAAACTTGTAAGAGTTTATTTTAAGCAAGCCATCAAATGTTTAAAGCTGCACGCATGAAGAATTTCATTACAGTATTGTTTATAGTAACAAAAACTGTAAAGTAATTAAAATATCCATCAATATGAATGTGGATGAAATTTTTATACAATGAAACACATGTACTATGCAAATGAATCTGAATCTGAACTTGATTGCTTCTGTAGATTTGAATTCTAATTTATTGGAATTACAAGGTCAGAAGAACATATTGGATGATACCACAGGGATGTAATCAGCAAAGTCCAGCCGTTTTTACAAATGAATTGCAAGGAAAGAAAAAAGGAATGAGGGAGTAGGAACCAACACACCAAGAATTTAAGAGATATATTATCTAATATGGAACTTATCTGGATCATGAAGCAAACAAAGAACAAAAAGAAAACATTCATAATAAAAACAAAGAGATTTGATGATGTTAGGGAATTTTAATTAACTTGTTAGATAAGATAATAGTGTTACGTTTTTAAAAAGGAATTCCTGTCTTTAGAGATATTTTCAGATAAATTGATATAATATCTTGGATTTGTTTACAGTGACTCAAGATTGAGGATGGAGATGAGTGGGTAGAGTGTGATAAAGCATGATTAGGGAGCTCATTATACTTTTTCTATTTTTATAGTGTTTTAGGAAAAAGCATTAACAAATTTAGAAAGCATTTAGAGGTAAATCAAAAAGCCTGGCATGTATAGTAACTATGTATAACAATGCTTTTTGTGTACATTATATGTGATACTAAGCACACATACGTAATTGAAAAAGTTGGAAAGATAAAGCAAATGTTAGTACGTAGTGATAACCTCTGGATGTTGGCATACATGTATGGCCATTCATTTTATTGTACTTTTCTGTAATTTATGACTTTTTTTTTTTTTTTTTTTTGCCAATTCTAAGTATAGAGGAAGGAAAATAGGATGAGGTATTTTAACTTAAAATGTGTCTTTTTATTCACTATTTTTTCAATAAGCTGTGATCCAAAGCATTGTCATTGTAGTATCAAAAAGAAAAAAGAAAACAGAAATCCTTTGGTGAAGATTAAGAAATAGTTCACACAGTCCCCAGCCTACCAAATGTCTCAGGGTAGGACTTATCTCCCTTGGAAAATGATGATAAAGCTGCCAAATCTTCCCTTTAGGGTTTAATGTTTTGGAAACTACTTGCAGGCCACCACCTTTTTATTGACACATTCTCTCTTTAACGTGTTAGCCAATTAACTGGGCCAGAGTTTACTTTCCTTTTCATTTCATGGCTTTGGTTTGGGAAATATCCAGCCCCTAAGGATTTCTACATATGTTTAAGATAATCCAATTTATGTTGATTTTATAAGTTTAACTCTTTGGGGGTCATTGTGTCTCCATATTTGAGGGCCCCATTCTACAGTCTCTTATTTTGCTGTTTTTCTGGGTGACTAAGAATGCAAAGTTGAGTTTTATTATCTATAGAATTTCACATTGATTACTGTCATATTTCTTGTATGAACTTGCATATGTTATATCTACATGAGATTATTTAAACTTCTCTTTTTTTTTTCTTTTAAGCATTCTATGTCTTGACAATTTGCTATTCAATGGCAGGTTGAGATGATCATACACGTTCTTTTCTACAGAAGTCCTAAAGGTCACTTCCTTTCTTTCTCCCTCCCTTCCTTCCTCGTTCTCTTCCTCCTTCTGTCTCTTTCTCTCTCTCCCTCTCTCTGCTCCCATCAAGATCAATCCATGTATAAATTTCAGTCAACTTGAATCGCTGCAATTGACAATTCAGGTGTTTTAGATTTGTAGAAAATGACTGATTAGATGTCATAAGGTTATTAGCGGACTCCCTGATAATGCTACTCTAAAAGATTTATACATTGTGAAACCTCCACAATCCCAAATGTGAGTAATATATGATTCACTGAAGTTCATCTAGGTTTCCCTAATGACAGGGCTTCTTGTAATTATTATGTTTCCACTATCTCAGTGATCTATTGCCCATATTTTTGAAAAAAATTGGTTCAATCTGATTTGTGTAGTATGAGATTATAAATTGTGATCGCAAATAGACCATCCCTTTGTGAATATTTATGGTTTCCTTTAAGAAGGATACAAAAAACAGGTAGGTGAGTTTGCTGGAAATGCATGAAACCTCGTAGTTCAGCATTAGGATTTAGGTCAGACATTTAAGAAGCAGGAAAACATGGTCTTTAATAGGCATAATTAAAATTAAAATTTCATAAGAATGACACGTTCACTATATTTGTGGCATTTCCTTATTCCTGTTAAGACTGAAAACCTCATAAAATAGTTCTCTAGCAATACTTTAGAGTTTCTCTTTGAATAGGACAGTATGAGCAGCTGAATTTCACTTTACATATTTCATCTTCAAAGCACAGAAGTTACATCCAGCTAAAACCCACTACATTCTCTTCAGAGAGAATCCCATTGTTTTGTGAATCTTGCAAGCAAACTGTTTTACCAAAACCCAAAAGGCATTTCAAAACAGGAGAGTCTGCCCCCATTTTTAACACATGGTAGGTCCACGGTACCTATTATTGTCTCCACGTTACACGTCAGGCACAAGAAGCTTAAGCACCTAATTCAAAGTCCCAAAGCTGACGTATGCTCAAGGTGACATTGAACCTCAGGTGCTTTATCTTCAGAACCCACTAAGTCATATTGCTCTTCTGCAAACAAAATTCAGAATGAACTACTTTCAACATGTGTGCATATTAGTTAAAAGACATGATGACTGACGTTGTCTTAAGAAATAAAACATTAGAGATAAAGTAAAAATGTTCTTTGCCTGAAACATTTGGACACGTTTTCTTCCCCCACTTCCTGAAAGTCATGGATCTTGAGTGTGGTTTTTACTTCCACTTCACTTCATACTTTTTATGTAACTAAAATAAGTACATTTCCATAAGCACATGTAGTCTGGCTTTGAGTGGTTTTAATGTAATGAAATAGTATGTTTTGGGGATTCTTCAGCGTTTTGGTTTTTTTTTTTTTTTTTTTTTTTTTTTTCATTCAACAGTATGTTTGTGTTGAAAGTATATTTCATTGGCTGCCTAGTCTTAGGCAGGTTGGGAGCTTCCATCTGGGCAACTGTTTCAGAAAGATTTTCAAAATGGTGGTTACAATGTGACCTGCTTTAAGTCATTGGTAACAAAATGTAGCACAGCGTTGGAGAGGAGGCTCTTTTTCCTAGCTTTGCATGGGATCAAACGTTTTGCCAGGTTCAGGATATGTCTTGGTGGAAGCACCTGGATCAGTGCCTTCAGCATAGACAATCTTGCACAGTGAGAGGATCAAATGAGAAGCAAGAAATAAAGTATAACCTGGGTGCCAACGGCAGTGTTCTTGTGATGGGCTAGTTTGTGGGAGCAAGTGAGGATCATTCTAATTTCTCTGGAAAAATCCTAATTTCTAGGCTGTATAAAAGCGGAGCCCTGACAAATGACAAAATGAGGTCAATCAGAAAATGTAAAAGAGGTATTACTTGTAACCACAGATTAATACAGCCAGCTTTGTTATCGAGTACCCAATGTTCACTCCCTTGGCTCCTGGAAGATTTTCACAAACTTTAAGACTGACTTCACATTAGGCACTTATTCCTTAAAGGCCAGCAGACACATTTGCAAATACGAGTTTACACATCACATAGGACTGAAAGCCATGTGAGAAAAAAGGCATTTCTGTAGTACTTAAGGCCATGTGTCTTACAGAGTGAGGGTTCTGAGAAGACGAATTACGGATATGGGAAGATCCATAATGAAGAACGGGCATCAATGCTAAAATGCCCTCTCCATAATCGTATAGTCATCTCTGCTGATCAGCAAAATGAGCAGAAGGAAAAAAATATATATTTTTGCATATCACATATGCTTGACTATATTTTCTGAAAGGAAAATAATATTCATAGAGGCTTTCAGATCACTGAAGTCCGGCTTCCCGAGTTTTTGGACCAGCCCTATGTTGTTAGGTTTTGGGCATCAACTCAGCCACCTGTGCGACTTTCTACATTTTCATTTCACAAACACCTAAACAGTCTTTTTCTATGATTCATAAAGTCAGACATGGCCAACTTCAGGCTTTAGGGATAGAAGAATAGGGGAAAATGAAAGAGGAAAATGCATGTGGAAAAAATAATACCAGGTTGTTATGCTAGCAAATGGTCACATTTGTTTCCAATATGCTTTGAATTCGGTGTGCAAGATCGAAATTTGACTTTTCTTCGAAGTCAGTCTCAACCCAATTGTGAATGGAAGACGTTATTGAAGGCTGCAAAGAATATCCGGAACAAAGCAGGACTCACACATGAGTAATTTCCAAGACATTACTTAGGTTAATTTAGTACATTTTTCTCAAGGGTAAAATAAACATAGTAATAATTGCCATGGCCTGGTACAGAATATTTTCAGTGGAAAAAAAACATTTTTTTTTTTTTTTATTCAAGCATTGTAGGTAATGCCACTGTTATTTTAGTGAAAGCCTGGTTTTAGTTGAAGCTGGAGGCTGTGTAATCAGTAATTCCAGAAAATGAAGGAAAAATGCCATATCTTTGACTCAAGAAAGATGTGATGAGAGGCTCCAGATAAATTTCTCCCTAGTGATATTTGCTTATTTGTGAGTCTTTTAAAGACATTTATTTTTAGTTATGACAGAGTAGTAGTCAGCAATACCATAGGAAAATTTTCCTCGACATAGGGAATTCCAAAGGAAAAATCACTTTGGGCTTTTAGTTTTTGTATCACTTTTAAGACCATGTCATAGATATTTTTCAGTAGTAAATTAGTCCAGCTTATAAATATATTGTGCCCATTTCATGATCCCCTCCCAAGATCAGGACGCAAAGCCAAGCGGAGCTTGGGATTGGCTGAATATCTTGGCATTACAGCCTTGGCAACTGGCAGCTGAATTGCCGGACCAAAAATCTAAACTGGTATTTTCCTGTACAGTTTACTGTGGTACTTTGGGAAAAGTGTACATCAAGAATTAACTGCCAACTTGAGTGTGTCTAATTGTGCAATTAGGTGAACCATTGCAAACTTTATAGCATTACTGGAAGAAAGCAATTACTTGCTGCCATACAAGTGTTGTGAAGTGGAACCAAAAAAATGTCCCCCAAAGCCAAAATGGGAGGAGCCTATCTTGCAGTCTGAGGTATGTAGAAATGCAGTACTCACTAGAAGGTTCTGAATGCCAGGGAAGTGAACGAATAGAGGGAACGATTATTTAATTGTAAAAATGATATTGAAATGAAGGTTACAATTGTATCTTTAGCCCAGGACAATTGTGGGCCATTACACGTTAAACATAAAACACTAATTATAGGCTTTGGAAGAACTTTCTAGGATGCTTGGTAACTGAATGTTAGGTTAAAATATTTACCCATAGGATTAAAAATACAACTAAGTTCAAGTTTCTAGATTTCTTCTTAGGTACTTAAGAAGAGCACCAGAAAAATACAAAGAAAGTTTACTTTCAAGTTATTCCTAAATTTTGAAACTTTCTGGATTCTACCGATTCTTTAATTTTTATATGGAAACGTGTAGCTCTTTACCACATATACACCATCTGCCTCATATACATACTAACACGCACAGTGTCATACAAACTCAAATTTTTACCACAATTACGGGTAGAAGTAGTAAAATTAAATAATGTAGTAGAATAAGAACCCCAACTGGTATCAGAAGACCTGGTTTACATCTTGGTTTACCAGCTGTATAGATGTGTATGTGTGGTAGATACATGTATTTTTAGTTCTCTCATAGAGCAACAGGAGTCTCTGATCCTTATATTTCATAGTAATTCTCAATATACATCTACCTTCCTTACCACTTTCTCAGGCTTGAACAACTCTACTCTCATGACTATTCATGTTACGTTTTATTTACATTATTTTATTTATAATTGGATACACCATTATATTTCACTTAGTACTTTATTATATCTATCTACATATTTGATGTGTAGAGCAGCTCTGAATAAAAGAATGCTCATACTAGGAGCCAGCCCACTTTGCTTTCAATGTCCATCGATTCTCTGGCTTTGGGACATGTACCTCTTCACTTCCACAGTGACTGGAGAGCTCTAAGCATGATTTGGAAACCAGAGTCAACTGTAGATATCACTTAGAAATAAAGATGCAATATTCTGTATAAAATATTGCAAATTCAAACTTAGGTGTTTATTAAATAATAATATACTATAGCAAAGAGAGCTTAATCTAAGATTAAGAAGACATTTCTGTATTTGAATATCTGAGTATAAATTATTAGTTTTATGAGATTAAAATAAAGAAAAAAATTATCACATTAGTTACTAACAAAAATGTGTTGAAGTTAAACATTCTTTTCAGGATAATACAGATGATGGTATGGATATGTATTCATATTTTAAAAGTTGTTATGAATTCAGATGATTACAACACATTCAGATAGTGACTTTTCTGCCTAAAAATTTACATGTAAAGGCTAAAATAATAAATGTGATAGAATAAAATAGTGAAACATATTTTCATATAATTGGGATCAGATAACCTTTCCTGGAATGATACTTAGGCCAGAAACCTTGAAATACTTATTTTACTTTCCTTTGACTAAATTTTAAGTATTTTTTAAAAAATGTTTAGGTAATATATCTACCATATCTCTTACAGAATTTCAAAAGTATTTTGAAATATAATTTTGGGGAAAACATTTATAACACATGGCAAACAAAGATTAAATATTCTTTAGTAATTACACGCAACTCATTATTATATGTCAGGAGTAAAAAGCCAATATAGTCATTCTTAACTGTCAAAGAACATAGTCAGTTCATGTAAATAAAGAAAAATATAACATAAAAATGCTTAAATATTGATGACAAAAATATTAAAAATAAAAATTTATATTCTTTTCCTGTAAAAGTAGCAAATTATTTACATTATAAAACTGGGTACAATGCTATATTTCACTTACTACTTTATCATATCCATCCACATGTGTGATGTATAGATAATTGTAGAACCCACTGTTGGCAAAAGCAGGAAACAGACGTAGTGTAAGAACCAATTTACTCAACCTTTTTGGTTGACAATTTGGCAGTGTATACCAACAATTAAACCAGCATACACTTAGAGTCAGAAAGTCTGCTTCCACAGATGTATCCTAATAGCAGTGCAATAAACATAATTGCACAGGGGGTGGCCGGTTAGCTCAGTTGGTTAGAGCGTGGTGCTGGCAGCACCAAGGTTGCTGGTTCAATCCCCGACAGAAACATTTAAAGCAGCAAAACTTTGGAAAACATTTAAATTGCCATCAAGTTGAAGAATCATAATACAAAGACAGTAAATCCACACAGCAAAGTATTAGTCAGCAATTAAAAATGCAGTATAGGGAGTTGTACCTCGCAAGATGGAGTCACCACAATCTACCCCATCTTTCCCATTGACACAACTATAAAATCTGTACAGAACGCAGGGAGCAGTTATTTAAGAACTCTGAACAGGAAATAATAACAAGCTATTGTTAAAGAAGACCAGAATTCAGGTACTACTGAAATGGTGTGGAATTCACCTTTTCTCCACTTCTGATCCTCCAACCTGAACACTGGCAGCCTGAAACCTAGGTGCAGACAGACAGAGCTCCAGGAAAAGTCCTCTGGTTCTAGCTCCAAGAACAGAAAAAGGAAGTTCTAATGATCAGAGAGAGCATGGAATCCCTTGCCTTTGTTTTCATTTGTCTGTTTTGTTTTGCTCCTATCCATTTTCTCAAATCTCAGCTCCAACAGACCCCATGGTGTTTGAGAGGAGCCCAGCTGGAGTTCAGAGAAACAGAGACTAAAGGAGGAGAACCTTCCTCTCTGATCAGAAGAGCTTTGATTCTTAAAATGTCAGGGGAATCCCTGTTGCTTTATTTCTCTCTGTCCTTTGGCTCCTTGGTCCTAGATATGAGGTCATTTGCAGAACTGGGCAGCAAACTGGGACAACTAAAGAGCCAACCTTCTTACTGGAGTCACTCTTGTAAAGGGGAGAACTCAGAAAAGCATCCTTGTAAAGCAGTTTATGAACACCTGGAATAACCCACAGCTGTGCATGAGTCATTTTTTTTTCTAATTAGCATATAACAGACACAGAGGAGTGAATAAGTAGAAAAACAATCATCCAGATATCAGACTGAGTGCTGAGTGGCAAAGTAAGACTGAATAAGTACATGGAAAAAAACAAAGAAACAAAAAAAGCACACACAAAAAAACGAAAAAAAAAAAACCTCTGCTAATGTTTTGGAAATATCAATATATTAAAAATGTCAGTTCACCACAAATTGATCTATAGAGTTAATACAATCCTAATAGAAACTCTAGAAGGAGTTTGAAATATATAGAATGTATTCTATTCAAATATATATTTATATATTTTAGATAAAGAACAAACTGATTCTAAATTGTATATGGACTTTCAAAAGAACAAGAATAGCTATAACAGGTTTGAAACAGAAAAATTTGGATGGATTACACTACCTGATTTTTAAGACTTAATTTGAAGTTATTTTAATGAAGATAGTGTGATATTTGTGAAGAAATAGCCATACAGATGAATGGAACAGAATAGAGTCCAAATGTAAACACACACAAATATGGGCAATCGATCTTTGACAAAACTACAAAATGCAATTCAATAGAGAAATAATAATAATTTCAAGAAACAGTGATAGGAAAATCAAATATATATGTGCAAAAATAAATAAATAAACCTTCACACAAATTTCACCTCTTTCACAAAATTTAAATCAAAATGGAGCATGTATCTAAATATAAAAGATATGACTATACAACTTCTAGAAGACAACATAGGAGCAAACCTTCTTGCCCTGAGCTAGGCAGGGATATGAGACATGAAAGAGAACATAATTCATTAAAAAATTAATAAATTGAACATAAACAGAAAAAAATCAACTGCTTTCCTCTGTGAAATACAGTATTAAGCAGCAGAAATGACAAGCCACCAACTGGGAGAAAATGTTTGCAAATCACATTATCTGACAAAGAACTTGTATTCTAAATATACAAAGAACTCAAAATTCAACAGGAAAGAAATCAAACAACCCAGTTAAAAATAGACTAAAGAATTGAACATGTACTTTACCACAGAGGATATAAAGAGAGAAAATAAGCTGATTAAAAGATCTTCAACATCTCCAGTTACTATGGAAATTGCAAATTAAAAATATCATACCTTCCGTTAATTTGGGGAACGTAATCAATAATGTTGTAAAGATTTTGTAGGGTATCTGATGGACACGTGTCCCATTTGGGAGACCACCTCAGGGATGATGTAGATGCCTGATCACTGCACTGTACACCTGAAGCTGAACAATAATGAATGCCAACAATAATTTATATATATATATATATATATATATATATATATATATATGTATGTATGTATGTATATACTTACAAGAAGCGGCGTACAGCATTAGGAATAGAGACAGTGGAAATGTAATGGCTCTGTGCGATGTCAGAGGGATAGTGGATGGGGGGAGGGGGTTCACACAGCGTGAGGGATATAAATGATAAACGTCTAAGTATTACTTTGTCTTGTGCACCTGAAACTAATAAAAAAAAAATCATACCTATATACCTATTTGAATGACTAAAATAAATAAACAAACAAACAAACAAACAAACAAACAAACAAATAGATAAGTTAAAAACAGGGACCAGCCTAGTGGCTCAAGGGGTTGGAGCTCTGTGCTCCTAATGACGGGGACTGTGGGTTCGATTCCCACATGGGCCAGTGGGCTCTCAACCACAAGGTTGCTGATTGGACTCCTTGACTCCTGCAAGAGATCGTGGGCTCTGCCCCCTGCAACGAAGATTGAACACAGCACCTTGAGCTGAGCTGCCGCTGAGCTCCTGAATGGCTCAGTTGGTTGGAGTGCGTCTTCTCAACCACAATGTTGCCAGTTTGACTCCTGCGAGGGATGGTGGCCTGCGCTCCCTGCAACTAGCAACAGCAACTAGACCTGGAGCTGAGCTGTGCCCTCCACAACTAAGACTGAAAGGACAACAACTTGACTTGGAAAAAATCCTGGAAGTACACACTGTTCCCCAGTAAAGTCCTGTTCCCCTTCCCCAATAAAATCTAAAAAAAAAAAAAAAAAAAAAAAAAAAAAAAAAAAAAAAAGTTAAAAACAGATCAAACCAAGTGCTAAGAAATATGGAAAGCAACTTTGAACTCCTACAGATGGCTAGTGGTGATGCAAAACATTACAGTCACTCTGGAAAGTAGTTTGTCAGTTTCTTATGAAATTAAACATATATGTAACATATGACCAGGCAATGGCATGCCTGGATATTTACCCTAGGGAACTGAAAAAGTCTGGTCACACCAAAACCTATGCTTGAATGTTTATAGTGGCTCTATTCATAACCACCCAAAAATGGAAACAACATAACATATCCTTCAAAAGATGGATGCACATGAAGAAACAGTGTCACATCCATACAATGGAATGCTATTAGGCTGAGTGAAAGAAGCCAGTCTCAAAACCTTTGTTTCCATTTGAATAATTTTCTTGATAATACAAGTAGCTGTAGTGATAAAGATTGTATCAACATTCGCTAGGAGTTAGGGATGCGGATAGGGTTTGACTAAAATGAGTGGTATGAGAGTACACAGTATGGTGATGGAACGGTTCTGTATCCTAATTATTATGGAATTACATATATGTTAAAATCTGCATATATGTTAAAATCTACATATATGTTAAATTTATAAAATTGTACATTAAAAAGTCAATTTTACTAACACGCTAAGCAAAATCAATCAGACAGAAACAGTCGAGAACCATATGATTTCATGCATGTGGGGTATAAAAATCAACTGTTTCTCTCTGTGAAACAGTATTAATCGGCTAAAATGACAAGCCACCAACTGGGAGAAAATATTTGCAAATCACATATCTGACAAAGAACTTGTATTCTAAATATAAAAAAACTCAAAATTCAACAGGAAAGAAATCCACCAACAGTTGGTGGAGCTGCCTGGGAGCTGCAGCACGCTGCCAGTGGCCAGCATTCTGTACAAGAAAGTGTCTACTGCATATCACTAGCCCAGGGGAAGATCGAAATTCAAAGCACGGTTTCTACTGAATGCACATTGGTTTTGCACCATCATAAGGTCGAAAAATGGTAAGTTGAACCATCGTCTGCTATCATCTGTAGTTTGAAGAGAGGAAGAAAGAGAGAGAGAGAGAGGGGAAGAGAGAGAGAGAGGAGGGGAAGGGAGGTGGGCGGAGGGAAGGGGGAGGGGAGAAAGACGTGAAGAAAAGCCTTGCTTTGGGGAGTATATAAAGAATAAAACGATGGGCTAGAGAAGGCCGCGCTCATCGCTGATTTTTCCATCCTTGTTTCCTTTAAAGAGACTGGTCTTCATAATGAGAAAGGTAAATCAAATACTTAAGAGGAAACTAATCCCAGGTTTAAATAGATGTTTGTAAAAGAGCAACAGGTACCGCTGATAAATTCTAGTTTCAAGGGCCAATTACACACTAAAATAATTTGTGGCTAAGATTACTGACACATTGTCAATATTACAAGGCATTACCAAATACCAGAGACGAGCAAATATACCAAATTTTAATACAGTAGGAGGAGATTAATTTTGAACTTCATAAATCAGTTAATTCAAAGATTTCTGAAAGACTCATTAAGTAGATGTTTGGGGAATAGTTGGCAAAGAAAATAGAGACGTGCACAGGACAACAGAAATTCACTCTTTTGTTCAAAGAATATAAAACATACATGTGAAGGCATTCTTTTAGGGATAATGTAAGTGAAAGAGATATACAAGTGAAAATGACAAGATTGCTCCCTCAATGATTTCCCAGTCTACTTGGGACGATGATAGATTTGGTAATCCAGATGAACAGAATCAGTAGTGTTTTTTTTTTTTTAAGTAAAATGTGGGGACAGAGCCAGGAGTACAGTTTCCAGGCTCTTGGCCTCACATGGAAAGGTGCTCACTTGGGTAGTAAACGGCCATCAACTGTGATTGGATGGCCATCAGCTGTGGCTAGTTGGCCGTCAGCTGTAACCAGAAAGCCATTGGGCACTAATATAACTGCCGTGGCTACGCTAGCAAAAAATGGGGGCTAGCAAGGAGATGGTGGCTGAGCTAGCAAGTGTGTATTGCAGTTAGCACAGCGGATTGCAGCTAGCAACTAGGAGTCGGTCAGTTGGCAGAAAAGCAGACAGCAGGTTGCACGTCGTGTGAATCCAGCCTCCAGTGAGACTATAGTGGTATGACTCCCCTACCTATGGCTCCGTGGGTGTTCCTTTTTGGCCTAGCCACATCCTGCATTCTTATGTGGGGAGCGGGAGCTGAGACCCACAGGCCTCCCTGCACAACATAAAATATCATAAAATAATCCATCGGGGTTTGAAGTACATAATGATCTGTAAATGCCCAATATGACTAATTCAGAGTGTCTATAAGTAGAGCTATTTGAAATGAAACCCAAAAGGACAGAATGTGTAGAGGGAGAGGCTTTTCTGACGATGAGTAGTGATCAAATATATGTGAGTGAGGAAAAATGTTTCAGAGAAACAGTGGCTTGCAATGGAAAATACTGGGCATAGTGGACGGAGGTGATAACCAGCTTTGGAACTGATTACCATCTGAAGAAGATGATGGGAGAGGCAAGGGGAGACCAGTGGCCTCACTGAGATGCTTTGCCAAAAGAAGGGCAGAACATGCTAAACCACTAAAAATGTTCAGACAAAAACATATTTAGGTAGATCTCTTTGGGATTTTCAATGACTACTGACATAGAAATTTCTAGCATACTGATAGAAGCAAAGGTCATGAACTATAGTCAAAGGTGTTTTAATTAAAATAGTCCTAGTTATGCTATAAAACAGTAAAAAGTAAATTTAAAAAAAAGAGACAAAAACATCACCACCAAATCTCAGTGGCTTAACACATAAATGTTTCTTTCTGACTCACATGGCAAACCCAGCATAGATTAGGGAGAGAATCTTCTTTGCACAGTGGCTCAAGGACTTGGGCTGATAAAACTCCATCATCACATAGCTTCACCCCTTAGAACACAAGGACTCCAACACTCCTGTTGCAGGGAAAGAGGCATATAGGGAACTCAGATTTCTTGGTTGTGCTTTGGTACAGATTTGAAATGTGTCACTTCAACTTAAAGTCCAATGGTCAGAAGTAGTTACATGGCCCTGCCTCACTCAAAGAGGATTGGGAAATGTCAGAAAGCACTCATAGATTCTCAAGAAACATAGTACCTCTCTACCAGAAGAAATCAGGGTTAGAGAAATCCGTTTATAAGTAAGTAGTATAAAGGTTGTTGCTGGGGCTGTGGAAAAACAGGAAGTAACTTGCAAAGAGAGTGATGATCAAGAAAAGAAGAGGGTCAAATTTACTACCCATCGCAAAGCTGGTGAAGGAAACTGAAACAAAGATGAAAGTGGTGAGCTAAGAGAAACTACTGGCATGGACATAGAAAGAAGAAAGTTTCTAACAGTGGGGTTTCAGCAATGTCAAATGTAGCAAATAAATCAAATTGTAAGAAGACATAGAGGAGGTCTTTGGATCTCTCACCTGCAAATTAGGGGAGATATTTTAAAACAAAAATTTCAGAAGAGTCCTAAAGATGACATTCCCATTTCAGACCAGGGAGAAAATAAATGGATGGTGATGAAGTGATGACAGTGAGTACAATTTTCATTGTCTCTTGATAAACAGAACAAATCCCAACGATTTGAGCTGTTGGGAAAATATCTTCACTTCTCTTGACTTCAGGTGGTCTATAAAATAAGGATTTTAAAGAACTTCATTCTGCAGTTGTAACCAGCTCCAAAAGTAATAATACTACAAGCAAGAGCAACAATAATAATAATTACCAACTATATTTTGCCAACTGTGTGCCAGGCATTGTACTTAATATTTACTCTGTGCTATCTAATATACACTTACATACACATTTTAAGTAAAAGACGAATGAGATTTAGATTGTTGTCCAAAGTCACCCGTTTATTATGAGGCTAAATTTTGATTAGAGCCCTGTCTACTTCAAGCAATATGTTTCCTTATCCATAATTGATGATAGATTAGATGCACGCCATACATATACTCCATCTTTATCTTGACCATACATTGGAATTATGATGTCCTTGCTTATAAGTTGTCAAAATATGGGTGTAGTATTAATAGATGATACAGCAACTGTTTCAAAAGCCTGCTGATCAGTGATAAACTGCAGGGAGACTTTCACACTTGATTCTGCCCTCTTCAAAATTTCAATTAATGACTTTGATGAACACAGGTAAGCATCAACATCTTTGTGAGGGGAGCAATTTTCTTGAGGTTGAGACTTGTTGAGGCTACATAGGTAGAGAGGAAAGGGACTGTCTTAATGAACATTTCTGCTGAAAAAAGACCCCGAGATTTAGCTGTGAGCTCAGTGCAGCCCAAACAGTCATGCTAATTACACTGATGCAATCAGTTCATGCATGGGTAGATCCTATAAAAAGGGTGCCAACAATCCCATTAAACATAGTTTGAACTGAATAGACAGCATCTGGACTTAAGATATAAGAATCACATTTTAACAGCAATACTGAAAACCTGTGGATTGTTCCAAAGTGAATTACCAGGATCATCTAGGCCCTGGAAGCTACATGACATGGAAAATGAATAAAGACATTGAGGACAGTTTGTTTGGTAATGCTAAAACTCAAGGAGTTGTAAACATTTATAGAACTAACATAAAAAGATGTTGCAAAGATTAGAAAATGTCTTTTTTTATTGAGCTTAAGCATGGTGTTTAGTAACTTTTGACTTCAGTCTTTCGTTCTGTCCTCTGGAGTTAGAATAAATCAGATATGTAAATTATAGTCACAAACGAAATGAGCTGCCATTGAAATAACCAAAGTTTTTAGAGAGCTATGACTATCTTTTTTCAAACAAATGGGTCACACTGGAGAGTAAAGATGGCGTTACTAAAAATTATCCTGAAAATATACTGGAGTGGTCTCAGGCAAAGTGGAATTTTCTGTTTTATTGAATTTTCCCATGATGCTACATGGCCCAAATAATTATAATCATCATCTCTTTTTACAAGTGAGGGATCTGAGGTCTAATTATGTACCCAAGTTACACTGTTAGTACATGTCAGGCAGAGTTCAAATCTCAATCCAAAGTCCAGGCTGCTCCCTGCTGCAACTCCAGTCTTACTGTCTTCTTGGTAATGTATTTTATTCTGTTCTGGGAAATTACTTTCCTAAATACCAGAAATCACCCTTTTTAGAAAAACAAACAAACAAACAAACAAACAAAAAACAGAACATAGGAATGTTCACATTCCACGGGGAAATAAATAGTCTTACAGAGTACTCTATTTTATGAGTTCTCTCTAAAATTAGTTTGTGTCATTTTGAAATATCAACTTAGTTGGGCTCTATCCCCAGATAGTCAATCACACAGTCATCCAGGTAAAGCTGTGAAGGTGTTCTATAGATGTGATTGAAGTCCCTAATCAGTGGACTTTAAGTAAGAGATTATATTAGATAAATTGGGTGGGCTTGATCAGTTGGAAGGCTTTAGGACAGAACTGAGACTTTCTAGAAGAAATTCTGCTTGTGGACTAAAGTTTCAGCTCTTTATCAAGAGTTCCAGCCTGACTTTCTTGAAGTCCTGCTTTTATATATGTATTTCAGATTTATCTATTTGGCTTCCACCATCACACAGCCAATTGCTTGCAATAAATCTCTTAACATATAATCTTCTACTGGTCTGTTTCTCTGGTTGAACCTGGACTGCCACGGGGGCTATATTCTCACACTGGTGGAAGAAGTGAAGTAGCCAGAAATAGAAATTAACTACCGTGAGATTTCCTCCAGGTGGGTAAGTGAAATGATCAAGAGCACGACAATCTGTTATCAGGACTCAGGCATCAGATAGGGTGCAGGGACAGTCTCTAGACTTCAGAGAGAGAATTCAGGAGAATAAGTGTGAGATGATTTATAAATCTTAGAAAAATCTTCATGAAGATGAAGTAAAAGTTCCATGAGGCAGAGCCCATGTATATTTTCCCTAACTCTGCTGGGCGATAAATAGTCTGTTTTCAATGAACATTGAATGAGTAGGAGATCACAAGGAAACATAAAACTCATATCTGGCACATGAGAGCCCATGTAAAAGCCCCTTTCCAGGCAAAGAACCCTTGCCTCATTTATATTAACCTATCATGGCCCACTTTTAATATCTTAATCACTTATCTCTAAATAATCCTATGGCTTTTACAGAGTGTGCCATCTTGAGTTTGCATCCATTCTCTGCGTCTTCGAGGCTGTCTCACCTTAGCCAATTGAATTAGCCTCTGTTGATGCATTTATAAAAGGGAACATAGTGATAGCACCTACTTTTCAGAGCTGTTGTGAGAAATAAATTGCTTAGAATAACATCTGGCACAAAGTTAGCACTCAAAATGTTAACTACTCTTATTATTATATGTATCTACATCGTCTTTCTAAATAGTGTTGATGTACTTTGCTTCTTAAGTAAAATAGGTTTTAATCTCTAGGAAGTGTGAGACTCATGACTCCAGACAGATATAGAGATCATGCTAAACTTCTTTTTACTTATAAGATGTAAAAGAGCAATGCTACATCTCAATGTCAGTGCAGGTTGGAAGGTGTTGATTTGCCAATCTGAGTTGCTATTGAGTCGATCTTAAAAATAGAGCCAGGCTCTGACTGCCAGTGCCTTCTGAGTTAAATGATGCTGGTTTTCAAGAATTATGTTGAGGCTGAAGAATATGTTCACAGACTGAGAAGGGAATAAAGGTGATGCTGGTACTTTGAGGAATTGAAGTTAGACATTTTTCATACAAACCATCACATACTTCCTGACTCAAAGTAGCAGGTACCTTTCCCTTCCACTTACCAATATTATTCAGTACTAATATTTGGGTTCTGCTGTGGGAAATCTGAAAGCCCAGTAACCCGGTCCCATAGGTCAGCTCTGAAGATGGCTTCAAAGGCAGGGAAGGTTAGTCTCCACTGACAGTGTGACAAGTAGGGATTTTCCTACCTTCAGTATTTGAAACAGAAGTAACCAGTCAACCAGGAGTGACCCACTGTGGGAGCTCAGGAACGATGCCCTCTGAATATACACCAAAGGCTGCTCCTTAAGCACTTTGCATCTTTTGGAGAGAAAACACTGAAACACATCTATCTACATTGATCCTTATGGTTTTGTAATTCAATGCTACATTGTTTGGAAATCAAATAGATTCCTAAGCAAGTACAATTAGGGAAATCTCTGGGGGAAATCAAGAGTTGAGCAGGCCTTGTACGTGGACAGAATTGGACTGACAGAAAGAAGAAACTAAAGCATTCCAGTTTTTTCTACATTCTGAGAAGCAATAGCAACGAGCCAGTGGTCTCTCTTACCTCCTCATCTCTTAATATCCAGCCAGATTTGTTCTTAATTCTACCATCCGTCTCCAAAATGGAACTGCTCTAACTTAGGGGAGCATCTCTACAGTCATATTTTGTTTGGATATTTAAAAATGTTTACTCTGTGCTAAACATAAGCATGAATATAGAGACTATGCTTCAAAATTGTTATCTCAACAAGGAATAAGATGAAATTTCAATGGAGTATTTTTCCTGTTATTGGGTTTCCATTTAATTTGACTAAAGCGCTATGATGGCTCTTCATTCAGGGCCCACATTTGGAAATGAGAGATTTCTCTTCCAGCATCAGCCAACTGCTAATCCTGGAGCAGTTGTCTGGCTTTTTACCTTTTACAAAATTGGTAACAAACAGGACTTGAACACTTATTTCATAGAATTAATTGTCGACACTTTTTCATTTCTGTCTTATAGCTCCAGAACCTGCACCTATGCAATCATGTAGGATTTTATCTTGAGCAACTATTGGCAACCCCTTTGACGCTTTCACTAATCAGAAAAAGAAGAGATTTGCTTTCCTGGGTAGCCTGGGTAATCTCCTCATCTGTAACTACAAGACCCAATTCATTGGCTTATTATAATTAAACGGAACTGGGCTTTTCTGTAGGAAAAGTAATATTCTTCTGTAGGAAGAAAGTAAGTCTATGTCTTTATTGTATATTTTCAAAAATATGATTTGGCTGCTTTTATTAAGTTGCATCTATTCATATATAAATTTAAATTAACATTTAAATTTATTTTCCCTTAAAAGAAATTGTGATGGAAATTAATCTTTGAAGACAGGTCTCTAAGACTCAGCTGATGATTTATAATGATGAAAATTGCTCTGGATACCTTAACTTGCCCATTTGCTGGGACTAAAATGAACTTAGGACTCGACTGTCTGGATCATAATTCCAACCATGGAGGGTTCCACAAACTACAGACCATTGGCTAAATCCCACTTGTCACATGTTTCATTATGACCAATGAACTAAGAATGCTTTTTACATATTTAAGTGGATAAAAAATAAAAGCAGAACAATGTTTCATGACTTATGAAAACTACAAAGCACTTAGGTTTCAGTGTCCAAAAATAAAATTTTATTAGAACACAAAAACACTCATTCATTTCTGTATTGTCTGTGGTTATCTTTGTGCGGCAACAGCAGGGTTGAGTAATTGGAAAAGAAAAGATATGACTCACAAAGCCTAAAATATTTGCTGTCTGGCCCTTGACAGAAAAAGCTTGCAGACCCTGTTAAAGAATAAAGGGCATTGCATTTGAACTGAACTCAGGAACTCTTAGGCCCTGTCCTTGGTCTGTTTTGGGAAAATCTTTAACCTTAGTGAGACTCAGAATTCTTACTCATAAAATGAGATACATAGTCAATGTAAAGGTAGGGAGAGTAATGGTGAAAGCACATGGTGGACTGTAAAACAATGTAAAATGAAGGGAGATAAAGCACATTTAATTTGACATATGCACCCATTTGTGCCACACAATTAGACCGATGATAATTTGGCCAGTGTTTTCCACAATATACGTATTCAAATTCAGAAAAGCAGTTTGTTTGTAAGGAAAGAAAAATAGAAGATAATCTGTAAGATTACCAAATTGAACTCACTAGTCCAACTAACAGAAGCAAATCTGCTGCTTTCTTGATCTTTCCAAGGACTCTGCAGTCAACTTGTAGAGCGAAGTGTGTATAAAGGCTGGCTTCCCCTTTTCACTTCAGATATGAGGACAGACATGTGTGCATACACACAGTGTATATGGGCATTTTGTAAAGTAGCAGATAAATGTACAAGGGAAAGACTGCCAAAGGGACCCACTTGTCCCGATGCCTACAGTGGCTTTGTAAAATAATCAAATTCCTCTAATGAATAAAACTCTCAGTTCAAAAGCAACCAAGTTGGAAATAAATCACAGGAAGATTCCCTTTTCAGCAGAAGGCCGAGGGCAGTCTGTGTGTCTTTACGAGGGTACTAAACTCTGTATGAAGACAATTGAAGGAAGCACCGGGAAGCCTGGCGGCTGGACCCTCAGGCGGCTGGTGGCAAGAAGCAGACAGACGGCCCAGGCATTCCTCACACAATTACAGCCTTTCCGGTGACATTCCACTTGACAGAATGATGCCCCTTTTGTCAATGAGCCAAGTTCTCGGCTACAGAGCGCCAATCTACAGTGAACAAAGCGGAGCGCCTGGGCAGGCCTGTCCTGACAGCCTGTCTGGCTCCGGGGGTGGCTTGAGTCCAGGGAGGATGTGGGCCACAGTGACTTAGCTTTGGATCCTTGGGGGATCCTAAAGGTGGAAAAAGACAGAGACAGGAGAAACGGTGTCTCCTACATAGGCGATAAACCCAAGGCAGGATCAGGGACTCATCAGTGGGTCAGAAGTGACCCCTAGTGGGGTCTACAGCAGCTTTCTTTAATTAAAATCACCTCTCCCATAATCTTTCTCAGGTTGCTGCTTGATGAAGGCAAAAGGGGGTGGGGGTGGGAGGGGAAGAGAAATAAATTTAGAAATCAACAAAGAGAGAGAGAGAAAAAAAAGAAGAAATTTGAAAGAGAAAGAACACAAAAGAGAAAGTAAAAACCCAGAGCAACCAAAAGAAAAAGGAGAAGAAAATCCATACTGTCTGTCTGAGAATTTACTTGCCTCGGTGAAGGAGGCATTCATTACAGTTATTGAAGTAAGTAAGATCGTATCGCTCTCCAATTTAAAATCCCCCAAAGCCTGGACTTAAATGCAGAATACAACTCCTTTGCAAAACCTGCAGGGCCCTATGTGGTCTAGCCACTTCTACGTATCTCTCCAACCCCATTGTACCCGTGTCTTCCTTGGTTACTAGAAAACACCAATACTTTTTAGGCTCCTGAAACATGTGAGCCCCTTCCTGCCACAGGACCTTTGCACTCACTGCCCTCGCAGCCAGAAATCATCCCACATTGTTTCCATCTTGTCATTCTGTTCAGCTTCAATGTCACCTGTCTACCCAGAGATACTTTTATAGTCCATGAAGTTGAAGTGGTCCCCTCTTCTCATCACCACCACTGCACCTTATATCGTATCGTACTGTGTTATGTTATGTTATGCTAAGTTATGTTATGATATATATATATATATATATATATATATATATATATATATATATATATGTGCAATTTATCTAATACTCTCCTATGGATGGATTTATTTCTATGTTTACTGTATGTCTTTTCCACTGGAATGCAAACTCCATGAGAGCAGGGTCCTAGAAATGTGCTTGTCATACAGCAGGTGCTCAGTATTTATTTGTTGAATGGATGAATGAATAAAGTACTCATGCAGACTTTTTAAAAAGTTGGAGTTGGAAGTGACTCGAAGGTATTTTTATTCAAACCCTTCTCTCCATATATTTTACTGTCGCAGAAACTATGACCCTTAGAATTGAAGTGACTTATACAAGGTCATAGAATTTATTTGTGGAAAAGATAGGTAGGACCATGAAACCTCACAACGTTTGTGTGATGAAGTACTGAGTTTCTTGTTGCAGAAGTAACACCGGGTGAGTAACTCTTTACAAAGAGAGACATGCTGCATTATAAGGATATAGCTCAAGAAAGCTATTTTGCCACGTTGTGTCCTTTCACTAGACAGAATATGAAAGGAAAGGGAGGATGTCTAGCTAAATAAGGAATTGAGAGTTACAATTCTTTGCTATTCCACACAGGATTTGGTGAATGCAGAGGGCAGAAAATGACTGATGGTCCTCTAAAATCAGTGGGCTCCCAGGAGAATGGGTTCTTCCTTGTACAGTCATAAGGGAATCACACTTACCTCAGCATATGGAAAAGCAGTCGCTTGCCCTGAAAATTCTGGTATCTTAGCGGGCTAACATGGATGGAATCAATGGATCCTCCATTTTACAAATAGGTGAAATACTGACGTATGTTGAAGAAACTGAAACATCCAATGGTTGGACTTCCCAAACATACTGAGACAAGACAAGCACAAGTAACTCCCTTGTTCCTATGCTGTGTAGAGAAATGCCAACTAAATAATTATATTTTAAACATAGAATGTGCATCAGCAATGTTTGAGTATTCTAATACTTCTGCAACAAAATACCACAAACTAGGGGTACTTAGGACAACAGAAATGTACTATCTCACAGCTCTGGAGACCAGAAATCCAAGATCAAGACATTGGCAGGGTTGGTTTGATGGGGAAAGTGACCTTAAAGTGGTTCCCTGCCACGTGGAACTGAGCTAAAATGGTGGCCCCAGCGGAGAGAGAAGTCCCCAGCCTCAGCCCCAGCCCACTTCCACGTAACCCCCTCCAAGCCACACCTTGAGCCAATCACCAGATGACACCTACCCCTTCCCCGACTCAAGGAAGTCCCCAACCCATAAAAACCTGCTCAAAACCTTGCTCGGGGCTCAGTCTTTTGGGAAGGATCCCACTGAGCCCGCCGGCGGAATAAAGTTGTGTTCTCCCTGATCTCTGCGTGCCTCTTGAATTTCTTGGTCCTTGCTGTTTTTCTGCAACAGGTCCTCGTGGGAACGGTGAAGAAAATCTGTTCCAGGTCTCTCTCCAAGCCTCTGGGGGTCTGCTGGCAATTTGGGGAATTTGGGGTGTTCCTTAGTTTATAGAAGCATCACCCGGATCTCTGCTTTCGCTTCACATAGCTTTCTTTCTCTGTGCATCCCATCTCCAAATTGCCCCGTTTATGATGTCAACAAAACTCAACCAAGTAAATTTGAAGATCTAATTGGTTTTATTAAAGGATTCACAAACTGAGCAGCAGCCCATCTCGTTAGAAAGGTGCTCCAAGGGTTGTGCAAAATGGAAGGTTTTTATAGGAAGAAGGGTGTGGCAAGGAAGCTAGTAACAAAAGAAAGGAAAGGATTATTTTGGGGCTTGGACATCTTTTTTTTCGGGGGGGGGGCGGGGTGGGTTGGGAAGGGTTTTTATCATGCAGATTGCCTCTTCTTTCTATGTGAGATGGAAAGGTCCCACATGACAGATTACCTCATTGGTGTTGACCAGCAAATTGCAGACTGGTTGATTAAGATTCTGTTTCTGGAAAAAGTTGAAACTGCTATTAGGTCAGGTATTAAGTCTAGATTTGGTATCATGGACTTTTAGCATGAGTGATGATATTTTGGGCCTATGGTTTTCTCTTAACAATGATGTCACCAATCATATTAGATGGTGCCCATCCCAATGATTTCATCTTAACTTAGCTAATTCTATCTTGCAAACCTTATTTCCACATAAGTTCACAATCTGAGGTACTGGGGGTTAGCTTTCCAACATATGAATTGTTGGGCATCACAATTCTACCCATAAAGCAAGATTGGTTTCAACCACCACAGAAAGTCAATCTCATTACGAAGTTGTATTTACTTGGGGTTTGGGGGGGAGTAGGTTCAAAGACTCCCATTAACACTGATTTTAATTCCAACAAGAACTTTTCTACTAAATTGTCTTTATATTATAGAAAACAATCCAGTCAAATAACTTTACTGAGCCTCTGCACTTAGCCAGATTTCTTAGGCACTAGAAATCTCGCCAATGACCAAAAAGATTTTCTAATTTAGTATGAGGCAGGATGTTGTCTAACTCCTTGCCTCCAAATAAATATATACATTCAACTAATATTTTGGGGGACTATGACAACAACATGAACAATGAGGTTTTTAAAGCAGAAGTGGGTGTTGGACTTCAGAGAGAAAGTAATATGTGGGCTGAATATTCGAGTAATAAAAAAAAATGGAGTGCTCCTTTTGCTCATTTTTGGATCCACTGAAAAATACATTTTTAGTTATCCTCAAAAGTATAATATACCAAGTATGAAACAGAATAATCTTTAGGGTTTCAGCCCATCGTAGGGTAGCGTTGGGAATGATCTTGTGTTTGAAAATGATGCATTACATTTGTGTAGTTCTCCGAGTCTGAACCATCCAAAGGGTACTTCTCTCACACTGCTGCTGCCTGCTCTGATCCTGCACTACAAGTCTTTTCAACTCTTAATGTGCATTTGTATCTAAAATCTCCTCTTTCCCTCTAGTGGAAACAGCACAGTGTAATCCTGCACAGAGAGTATTTGTTAAGGTTTAACCTGTGTAACAAACATATTTTATCTGGTCTCGTGCACGCTGGAATGCCCAAGAAGCTCTAAGCCATTTGTCTCCGTGGGCTCCTCAGAGGATTGAAGCAAGAAGCTATCACTGGGTCACAAAGCAACAAAGAACACACCTCATCGGGATTTGCAGATGTGTTTCAAAACTCTCATGGTGCAGCAAGTGTGGTCTATTTATACGCGATAACTCCAGGAACCCTATGGAATACTTTATAAGTAGAGAGAATGTCAGGGTTGAGCATGCACAAGAAATAGTTCACACTGAATTTCTTGAATCATCACAGAGGTAGCATGTGTGAGTAAGGGAGCTTACTAACCTGTGGCGATGAAATCTGAGTACTGCTGCTTGCTGCTCTGCTCCATGAGGCCAGTTAATAATTCCAGATACCACTATTTTCATCACGGACAGTCTGAACTAGGGGTTTTCCAAAAGTTCCCACCACCAACAACCACATACATTATTTCTACCTCCTGCCCAATAGGTATCAACATCGGAAAACAAATGATTGAGTTATAAATATTTACCTATTTATTGAGTTATAAGTCCTATGTTTCCGTTTTATTTTAATAAAAAAATGCAGCTATGAGTCAGGACTGTTTGTTGAGCACAAAATTACAGGCACAAGGAGTATTACAATATGGCATTCTAAACTTTTCATGATGTATGAACTAGTCATTAATCTGAAAAGCAGTTACAAGCACCTCTTGGGGTTCAGATTCTGCACAGGAACACGAGTGTCTTGGTCCCTGCCTTCAGGGCGCTTACAATCTAAAGAGATGTATACATCAGCCAAATGAAAACAAAAACAAGGAGGATGGGAAGGAGAAAGGATTGGAGCTTCTGATGAGGAATAGCTGTGGTGGGGAGAAGACCAGGAAGGGGGTGGAGTGAAAGGGAGCCATGCCATGAATAAGAAGATAAAAAATCTTTCTTTTGTTAATAGAGGGTGGAGGAGCAGAGTATCAAGGCTGAAAACAAAGTGGTTAGTTCTTGTAGGTTCTACCTTTACCACCGCAGAAGGTGCCACTGCACAAGGTGCCACACCATGTTATTTCTTTTTGGAAGTTTTACCTTACTCTACTGTACTGTGTCATGACTGTCCCCTGAGAAGCAGCCCAGTGAAAATGCCACAGATCCACTGGTTGTTTGAAACACATGCTACTGAGAGAGTGGTTCAATTAGGGAAATAAATTCAGGTGTTTAATGAAGGAAGCGTTCTTTCACTGCAATTTATTCAATGCACATCCCTGGAGTTGGACCCCTTGGATGTTTGATCCACCTCACCGTTTCTACCACAGCATCTAGATGTTTATGTCATAAATCTCTCAAAGGCAAGCGACAAATTGCCTCATTTTCTCTTCCACTGGATATATTTAGACAAAACCAGGACTCTAGAAAGTGAAGAGGCAGCATAGCTTAGTGAGGGGGAAAGTTTCAGATAAAAGTGAAAATATCTCTACCCCAATCCTGCCTCTGCCAGCAGGTTGTTTCCAAAAGATTTTTAAAAAGCGAGTTAGCATTTATGGTCCTTAGTTTCTCTCCTGAAAAGTGAAAGAGCTAAGAGCTGATTTCTAAAGATACATCCAGCTCTGTCCTTTTATGACTCTGATTATTTGAGCTTACAGTACTGAGCCAGGAATATTCCCAAGTATTCATCAAGGACCTCTCTGCACATGGAAATATGCTAGTGTCATGCAGGGACTCCAGTCCCGCTCCCTGCACAAGAACGCAGGATATGATGAGACCAAAAAGGAACATCCAGGAGCCACAGATAGAGGAGTTATACCACTCAGTGGCGGTTGGTCAAGATACAAGAGCAACATCCTCAAGTATCCCAATGAGTGGTCTTCCTGTACCCCAGTCTCGCTGGAGGCCGGACAAAACACAGGATGTAGGATCCACACGATCCGCTGCCCGCAGTCCGCTTCTCTGCCAACCAACCAACCCCCTTGCCAGCGTAGCCATGATGGTTATATTAGTGGCTAATGGCTAATCAGTAACAGCTGATGGCCACCCAGCCAAAGCGGATGACCATCTGATTACAGCTGATGGCCATCTACTACCCAAGCCAGCACCTTTCCACGTGTGGCCGAGAGCCTGGAAACTGCTCCCTGGGCCTCTGTCCTCGCAGCTAGGTAGGAATTACATCAAAATGACCGGACAGAAAAAATTGAAAAATCCCTGCTTCGTGGTATTCTTGCAGTTTAATCCAGGTTGGCAGTGTCTATCACAGGATACACAGTACTGCAGGTTGAGACAGGTGTAGACTGCAGGATGATTCAATTCACCTATGAATCTTTACCATCCGTATGATAGAAGTACAAAGGTGTGTGAATTGGAAAAGTGGAAAATGTTTGCTGAAAGGATGTTTTGGGACAAGGTGGCAAGTGAGAAAAATCATTCTTTTTATCCAGTCACTCTGAGAAAAAAATGATACAGAGAGATCAACTTTCAAAAGCTGCTGAAGATAGGTCTTATCTGCAAGGGAGGGGCTTTGACTAGGACAGGCGATGGCACTTGGAAGTGAACATGGAACAACCGATTCAAGTGACATCAAGAAAATCTTCCCGAAAGGAACGGATGAGCCTGGCATGTAATAAAGAGAGATGGCAATTATCACTCCCAATTTTAGGAAATGGAATCAATTTTTTTTTTTTTTAAATGATTCCCACAATGGTCCTTAATGTCAGATTTCAAAGTGGCTTGGACCAATTACAAGAAAAACCATGTACCAAAGAATTGTTTCAACATAATACCTGACCTATAATATAATACATGAATGAACAAATAAAAATAATTAAAGTAAAACAATATAGAATAGTACAAAGAAAGGAAACATTTCTAAGACATTCTCTTTCTGGAATCACCAAAAACTCCTCTATATGAAACGAGCAAACAGAAACTAGAAAACTTAAAAGTTGAATGCATAACTTATAGTACATAACTTATAGTAACCTTGAAGTCTAACTCCTGTACTTGCTTGTTACATAGATGTGGTGCTACACATGTTTGTGTATGTGTATAAATATATATGCATGAACATATAAATATACATATATATACACATACATACTGTCATCACGCATGATCTATGTCATGGCCCTAGTTTTAATGGGAAAATAAATATTCTAGGGAAAAATGATGGCCCAATAAAAATTAGAGATATTCATATCAATCATAAGGACAATTTCATGGATTAAGAAAAGTCCTAGAGGAAAAGAAAATAAATGGTTTCCTCGAGATGTCTTTCATTTTAATTATTCAACTTGTTTCAATAAATAAAGCCTCATGAATACAAGCAAAAGGACTTGGAAGAAAAGATTTGGCAGAAAGGCTAGAGGAAACTGTGCCTGAACTGAAATAAAGGAAAGATCTTGAACAGAGGAGTGTTACATGTTGGATTTACTTCTCCACAGAAGTTGTAGTCTTCTCCTCCAGGGTGTATGGTGACAACCTTTATTGTTTCATCTGCTTAGAATTCTTACTTCTTTGGGCATTAGCAGTTTCTTCATTTTGAGGAAGTTCTCCCAATTCCAAATAGGTGAGAGTAGAGGGGGTTACCCACCCACACCTTACACACCGTGCACTCAAGTGGATTTTTGAGTGAAGGTGGGCCAACTGGATCAATGTCAAGGATTTTCTTAGTTGGATTTAAAGGAATAGGCAGAGATCACATCTGCTGGTGGCCATCAAAGATTTAAGCCTCGATGTCTCTGAGGAGTGAGGGTGATCCTTCACATGTTTATAAAGCCAGTGTCTTGGACAGTCACCACAATGGAACTCACGCAATAAGGAGTCTTATGATTTACTTTTCAATCAGTGCTTTCCACTAATCTCTGCCTAATATCCATTCCCTTCCCCTTACCATTTTAGGCAGAGTCCATAACTCTGTGACTTTCTGCTGACTTGAGTGGGAGTCTGCCCAAGTTCAATTTGGAAGTTATTATTAATGTTCTATTTAATGTTCTCCTTTAGCTCTTAGGTCAAGTTTGGCTCACAGCCTTTTCTCTCCCACCCCTTCCAGTTTTAGGATGGGTGGTAAAGGAATGGAGAAAGAGACAAATGCCTTTTTCTTTAATTGGTGTCATTGTCATCTTGTCTTGGCTGAAAACACCTTCTGCTCAAGGAGCAATCTCCTGGGACACATGTGGGACTTGTTCTCAGGCCTCTGTACAGTGCAGTTGTTTGAATTTTGAGAGTTTTCTGCTCTGCCTTCTGTATCCATAGCCTCTCTTCACAGGTCAAGCAGCCCCGTAAGACAAGGTACTGGAAACCTTGCTGCAACCTGTTTCCTGACAGACAGGAAGATCATGTATCTCTGTCACGCTGTTCTGTGGGAGTGAAAGATGCACTCCCACTGTTCTCACTTTCCTCCATCCACCACAGCTGCACCAGCCAGTCTCTGGTGCCAGGGAGGGCCATATATGTGTGTGTGTGTGTGTGTGTGTGTGTGTGTGTGTGTACACCAAACTCCTGGGGACACATGTCAGCATCTCCTAAAAACTCTCCTTTTGAGCTCATGGTGTAGCACCAGTTGGGTTTCCAGGCATCTCAACTCAACAAGTGCTCAGCTGCAAAGAGATGTGAGCTCCACAGTTATGATAACTCTCCTGCTACTTATCAAATTCCACGAAGATGTGTGTGGTGACTCTCAGCTTTGGGGATTTAGCAGGGAATCTGAGAAAATGGAAGAGGCCCATCTGCAGAGGGAGAATATTAAGCCAAACCACAGGAAAAAGCAGGGGTTGAAAGAAAGAGTGAAATCCTGGTTGGGTTTATGTCTCTTGTTCTGCTTGTTTAGAACCAGTTTTACCTCAGACTTCCCATGGTTTAGTTACATGAGGCAGGGAGTTTTCCTTTCGCTTAAGTAAATTTGTATCTTTTAAAATAATTTAGTGTTTTTTGGGGGGAAATTGTCTAAGTGTGAGTCTATCCACAGTAGAACCAAATATAGCTACATGTTGAGAGAGAGAGAGAGAGAGAGAGAGAGAGAGAGAGAGAGAGAGAGAGAGACCGACCATCAACATGGATTGATATATAGATATAAACAGATTTTGACACAATGATTCTAAGTAGGGATTGGAGCTTACTATCTGTTCTTTTAAAAGCTCTTTTTTGTTGTTGTTTTTTTCTGAAGTAGAAAAATAGTCAAGGATATTCTGACTTAGCAAATTCATATTTGAAAAGGAGTGCATTCACAGGGCTTTATTCATTTTAAAGATGAAAAGTATAAATGTCTTTTATACAAATGGCTGTAGCTACAATCTGTAAGATTCCCATTTGTTTTAACACACAGACGCACACACACACAGAAATCAAATGCATCCTCTTAGAGGTCATAAAGGATATTTTGGGTCATCAAAACCATCATTGAATAAAATATACTTCAATGTTCTTACAGCATTCAGGGTAGTTAATTATCTAGTCTGACCTTGGGAGTCTCCAGAGATCAGAATCCTGCTGTCTTTTGTTCCATTAAATATATCAAAGCGTTTGCATTCACATTGGCAGTAGAAGAGTTGGAGCAGGAAAGAAAAAGGAAAAACATTTTTTCTCCATATATGAAACATCACTTTGTTCTAATAAATACAGATATTCCTTTGAAAGTCTGACCCCATTACATTTTGTTTAGCTTCACACATTTCCCAAATTCCAAGCTGCAGTGCAGGAGACCCGACAGCGCCAATAGTTAGCTTGGGAAAACTGAAGTCATGTCAGAGTCTGCGGCACTCACATGGTGAAGGTACTCACGCATTTTTTCCCCTGAAATATTCTTTCAAATTTAAATGTAGTGAATAAACAGACTGAAAACAAATGCTTTAAAAACAAAACAATATGTAGTTCTAAGTGAAAGGACTGCAGGTATGATACCCGAAGATCTTTATTTAAGTATATATGGACGTCCGATAACAGCTCCTAACCTCCCTCTAAGGTTGTACGGGCCATGGGATTTCTTTCCCCTGTTGGATTATCTGTGCCCCAGTTGTATTGTTTGACTCCATAAGTGAGCCCACTCATATATGAATGGTAAATTATCTGTCCCTTCCTTCATATCTCTATCTTAACCACACAGAGAGACAACTGTGTATTAATTTTGTTAAACAAACAAACAAAAAACCACAGGCCCATAATGGTGTCACTTATGCTAAAAACCCATGATACCAAACTAGATTTAATACCTGGTCTGATTGCAGTTTCAACCTCTCCTAGAAACATAATTTTAATTAAGGAGTCTGGAATTTTCTGGTCAAAAATTATCTGTCAAGTGGGCTCCTTAGAAAGAAAGGGAAATATGCATGATAAAAAACCTTTCAGTTCTCCTCCCCCAAAGAAAAGATGACCAGACCCCCAAATAATCCTTTCTTTTCTTTTGTTAATAGCTCTCTTGCCCCACCCCTCTTTCCATAAAAACTACCACTTTGTGCCCTTCTGCTTGCTAGAGGGCATGCTGACTGATTCATGAATACCTTGATAAAGCAAATTAGGTCTTCAAATTTACTCAATTGAATTTTGTTTTTCAACAGTTTGAAAACCCCAATCTAAAGCAAAGGAGATACTTCTTACCTACAGGGAACTACTATATTTTCTGCTACCAACATCTTTGCCACAAATAACTTTCCTTTCAAAAACAATTTGATTTCCCTTTGCTTCTGATTCCCATTATGCTGATAAAGAATCCTGCCTATTTGCGGCTAAATCTTAAAAAATAATTGATGATCTCCTCACTATGAAGAATGTGACTAGATTTTCAAATTGGATGAACCTGATATCAGGTCACAATGAAATCCAAACTTTAAAACAATCCCAGGATTTAGCAAAAACAAAACTTTTGCTTTATTTCCTTACATTCAAACATTAAACCTAACCACATAAAAGTGTTCTCATAGTTGATGGAGAAGTTAGGATCCAGAGGGCATGTCTGGTTCCATGAAAGATGGGAAGTTAAAGTAAATAATACATGTAGAAATTTAGTGCTTAAAAGCTTTCTCATGGAAATGGAAGGTGGCCTGTGCCCTGGGTCACAATGCTTTCTTTAATGGGTCTTTTAGTACGTAATACAAGGAACATATTGTTACTGGACAATGTACCTATTTGAAAAAAAAAAAAGTCTAAAGGAGGAAAATAAATTGTTTTTTATTTGATCATCAAATCAAAGAATGTTAATGATGGAAAACGTGTTTAAGACCACCAAGTCTAACACCTTCCCTCTGCAAATACTAAAAGTGAATCCCAGAGAGGGGAGCTGCCCCTCTATAAGGCCAGAGAACTAGTTGCGTTCGTTTAACCAGTGATATCTCTTTTTCTTATGACATACAATGACTCCTACCAAGGGCACCATCTTAATCACAAATATCCTAAGAACAATGAAAGTGGTTAAGAAACTTAGGCTGACAGGAATTAACGTACTTTTTCAACTGTCTTCTCCGAATTTCTAAGCAAACCTAGATGTTCTTTCTACATATTATTGGTTTATCTTTCTATGGAAATTGTAAGCACTTTCTTAAAAAATGTAGACCAAAAGTTATTTTCTTGATTTCATTAAGACTTTTGTTTTCAAAGAACCAATTAAGATCATGAAAAAAAATTAGTTGGAATCTTTTTCTCTTATTTCTGTTCATCTTTTCTTTTCTTGAAAAATTTCCATCCAAAGCCAGGCAAGGAAAACTTAGAAGAGTATGACACCCTATGATGACCCAAGGTACAGCATAAAGTCCAGTGACAGAGAGAATGGTCTCTACGTGGAGATGGAGTCAATCCAACACATGGTGTTGGATCCCATCTGTGGTGATGAAAGCAGCCATATGGGAAGACAACACAATATGGAGAATAAGAACCCAGGTACGGTGAGAAGAGTGTCCATGTGTATATAGGGGGGTAGCAGCAGTGCCTGGCTCCCCGTGTTAGACTCTGAGTGGGGTAAGGAGTATGCACTCAGAGGGGTGTTGTGGGGGTATCTTGATACCCAACTGTGTGAGAAGAGTGGTCTAGCGTGGGGAAAGTTAAAAAGCTAACTGATCTGGTGACGTTAGATTTCAGTTGGGATCCATGTACTCAGGATATTCAGCTCTACTATTTAATATAAAGACAACCAAAGAATTATTTGAGAAGGATCAAACGTATACTAGATCATGGAGATTATCTGAAGCTGGTATGTTGAAGGAGGAAAGTTCCAGAATCCATCAAAGAGTAATGAATGCTAACTTTTCCTGTGGTGCTAGTTCTTCCCCTGGTAGTGAATGAGATCACAGGCAGACTCTTAGGTTATCTGTTATTCTCAGATAATATAAATGTTTCCAGTTACTTTACTCACCAAGCAGCCTCAGTTCTGTAATTAATATGTCTCGCTCAGGGTTATCAAAACAATGCTGAACCTTTCCCAAAGTTAGCACTCCCTTCTGTGGCTTCTCCTCTCTCATTGCCAATCCCTCCCAAAGCTCTGGCCTGGCGTAGGTAGGAGGTCCTGCAGTAGGAAAGGTGGGCATAGTCAGCTTCCCTGCTTTGCTTTTCAAAGCAAAAGCATGCTTCCCTGGCCCCTGCACACACAAACACCTCCCCCCAAATCACCAGCTGTGTTCCAGCCACTCCATGGTGGGAGGCGAGGAGTACGCAGAAGAGTTGGAGAGGAAAATGGATTCACTTGACACTGTTGCGAGCGTGGTTTCTCTGGATTAGGTAGAGTTTTAAAGTTGACCTTTTTTTTGGTGGGATGTGGGGATGTTCTGTTTTGTTTCCATGCACCTCTCCCCATTTCTGGGGAGCTCTCTGCAGATGAGACACTCATTCTGGCTGTCTGCTGAGTTTTGTTCTCAGGCCGTTTCCACACAGCCTCACTGTCACCATGTCCTATCTCCCCCTCCAGGCAGCTGTCTTTTACAAAGTTACTTGAAAAAGGCTATAGAATGACTTACATACTTACTCCTGCATCTCTCTCTCTCTCTCTCCTTCCCCCTTCTCTCCTCACTACATCACGACACTTTATATCGGCCCATAACTGAACGAGTGCCAACTACTCTGCAGAACAAAGCTGCATTCAGCCTCACTTTTGTCATGGCTCAGCTGTGATGCAGGCATCAGTTCAGTAGGTCTCCAAATTTCAGAGGACACAATCCAAGCTCTGCAATTGGTCCCGTAGTTTTGAGGTGAAGAGTGTAAGCATTTCCTGACTCTCTCCAGGGGAGAGGAGTGTCAGGATACTGCAAAATATCTTCAAAAACTCTCACCAAACTCAATTTCCCTGGCCATTACACGTGGTCACTTTTATATCATTGACTAGGTGAGGAGTCAAGTATTTAAACAGGACTGTTAAACTTCTGTGTCAGTGGGGATAATGGCTACATTTTGCACAATATTCTGCTTTCCAGCTCTTTCCTGCATTGTTCCTTCTTCTCCATACCTTTCCACACACTTGGCAGGGTTGACCCTTTGCTCTTCTGCTGACTGGCAGGGCTGTACAACTAGATGTGTCCAATAAGCTTGAAAGAGAAGTGACAAGTATCACAGGCAGGCAGGAGTATATAACACAGGTACAAAACCTACCAGGCCTTCTTTCTCTTTGATGTGACATGTGGCAAGATTCTGGGTAAAGGCCTCACTGCCAACCTGGGTCTCAGAGTAGAGCTGCTGAAGGAGAAGTCTCAGCCAACATTTGGTATCATAGAGCTTGAGCAAGGGACCATCCTTTGCAGTTAAGCCACTGGCAGGAAACTTAATATACCTGCAGCATAACCTTATATACCTGCACTAATTTAGAAGTTTTACTTGTGAACTCTCCTTGGAATGTAGGGGAATTTGCGCTGATTTCTGTTTTCTTTTACTATTGAGGTCTCTGCTGAAACAGGCAAAGAGCCCCATTTTACATTCTGCAAGCACTTATCATTGTGGTTGACAGTCTGCCCTGACTCTGCAGGCACAGTACCTGGTTTCCCAACAGAGCACGTCGATCACTGGTTCTGTGTCCTTGAATAAGTTGCTTGACCACTCTGTGCCTCATTTTTTTCATCAGCAAACATGGGCAATTAGAATTTCTTCCTCCAAGATTGTTATAAAGATGGTTATAGTTAATATTTTAATGAGTTTGGATTAATGCTTGCCACATAGTAAATTATTAGTACATCCAACACAGTTTTTAATTTCCATCTCTTCCTCACCAGCCAGGTACAGCTGAAATGGCTTCCACATGCTATTCTCTCTTCTGCTCACTGCTTGGCCAAGTGGCTTTCTCTGCTTGTCTGTACTAAAAGGCCACTTCCTTGGCGCAGAGCATTTATCACTACTTGCAGAAGGATCTTAATTCCTTATCCAACCAGTGCTCATAGTTTCAACCTCAAATAATTCTCAGTCCTCAGTGAATCAATTTCTGTTACTCTTGCCACTACAATTTCTATTTCAACAGATCTGTAGAATGCAGGGGTAGAGCAGGCTTCTTTGCCTGAAAAATATTACTTTATTACGGGAATTGAACACACTTTTAAATGTGTGCTGCTGTATCTATGATGCACCCTAACTTGGATCACAGAAGGGGATAGACTGCTCTAGAAGATTTGGGAGCTGGGATGGTGTTGGAGCAACTTTCTTCCTTGTTATGACAATGTGAATAAAGTTTTCCTAGTTTATTGAAATTATCGAAATATCAGCTCTCTATGCAACATCTTCAAACACGTGCTCTTGCTGCCTCTGCCTCTTGTGACCATCTTACAGTGTCATGACTAAGGTCCTGTAGGTGAGGTAGCTGTGGCTCTAGTAGCCTGGGATTTATTCAATGTCATGGGAGTCGGCAGGCAATGAACTAGCAGGAACACTGCAAGTCCCTGCTCATAATTAGAATGTTATACTTGACAATAACATTACAGGTGATTTCACAGTAGTTGAAGAGGAATACAATTTCTGGCGCGGATTGTTAAAATCTTTCTTTCAGCACTCTACGTAGAAACGTAATAGAAATGTTTCTATGAAATCAGAGATAACCTTGGAATGAGTCTGCTCTGTTTGAGTCTATGCCCTCCTTGGACATTTATTAGGACTCTAACATTTTATTCTGCTGTGAATTTTACTTGCTATTCCATTCTTTACAACTGACTTTTGAAGGTTTAATGTCAATTCCTAATGTGACTTTAAACTTGGCAAGTGTCTGAGAGCATGAGATATAACATGAGCTTCCACGTCCCTCGTGAATCTCCCACTTTTGTTGGATTCCTTTGGGAAATGGCAAAAACGAGGCACGTTGACATCAGTTGTAACCTTTATTTGTGAGAAGGAGATAGGCTCTGATTCTTGCAGAAAGCAAGCTCTCTGTAAGTTTTAGGCAAGGGACAGTCCAGAAAAATCCACTGTAGGAGATAAAACTCAAACAGATTGTTAAAGTCCCTGGTTTGTATGTTTTCTGAATAAAATAGTTCGATTTATTTGGTTTTATGTTACACACGCAAAGAAGAAATAAGTGATAAACATAAGCTATGTCTCATGAGCATGTTTCAGCAGAGAGTTTCGGGTTTTCAAAGCTAAAACACTGGCTTTCGAAGAAGTAAAATGCCTTGTCTGCTTTTGGTTGAATGACTGGAAATCACAATAGGTCAGAATCATATGAAGCTATACCTGGGTTTTCCTTTAGAAATAATTTCACGTTTTAACAGAAACCAGAATAAATACCTGGTATTCAGTATAGGAATTACCACAAATACAATATTTATCTGAAATAAAATCCAATTTTTATACTGTATAGCAAATATATCATGTGAAATGAATCTGTTAAACAAGGTACAAGCAGTAACTAACCACAAACCTTATACTAATGTGAAAGTATTATAGTTTATGATGCAAAGCTCTTAGCTTATTCCATCATAAATCTGGCTTTAATTTTAACACAGTAAATCAGAGAAATTCTTTTATCAAGGTTAAGGAATTCAGAACAATTTTCTTGTAGAGGTTTTGATAAATATCTTTGGGGGAAGTTGGGGAGACTAAAGAACATTCCAAACCTTTATAAAAAAAATGATCTGATTTGATTCCTTTCTGAGTTACTATACATTTATCTTTAGAAACCAATGCGTGCCTTTCTAGAGACCTTGAATTTCACCTGTCACCGTCTCCCATACTCTTTATATCCTACCGATTTCAGTGTTATTCCTAATATTCATTATTAAGACTTTAATTCCATGCCAGGTAATCTACGTAATTAGGTGCTGCTCCTGGGACTCTGAAGTAGGTCCTATCATTATCATTCTTTTACCAACAGGGGCCATGATCTTTGAGAGGCTAAGCGAAGTCCCTAAAGTCTCAAAGCTAATGGTAACTCTTTTACTCAAGTTCAGATATACCTACTGTCAAAGCCTAGGCTCTTACTGCTTTACAATTGTACCTGCTAAAGGTTCAGTCTTATTTTAATGCACAAATTATGTAAAGCATGAGGAATGTCCAAATAAGGCACTTGGATAACTTAATATGCTTTGAACTCTATGTCCTCTTCTCCAAATTAATGAAATCATCATTGTCTTCATTCTTTTACTTTATACAGTCTCCCCTCCTTGCACCATTTGGCTCTTCTTAAGGCTTGTAAGACTGTATCCTGTAAACCTCGTAAGCCAATTTCCTTTGTTACCCACAGGTTTTGGTGAAGCTATTTGTTAGTTCTAGCCTGGTTGCCCAGCTCTGCTGCAGAAAGGTGAGGTCCAGGTGACAGATAGGGAAGAAATACCCTTCTGAGTCCAGTGTGAGGGCAGTTCACTGCTACCTGGTGATGGTCTTTAAGTGGTAGCTGAATCTCGGAAAAAATGTCCTGCCTGTGAGACCCACTGCCCCACTGCCTGCGTGGAGAGTCTTCACACTCACCTAGTGGGTGATTATCATTTCTACTTCCATTTTTCACATGAAAAAATGTAGGCTCAGTTCGGCGTTGCAGCTTATGGAGGGTTACTTAGGTGGTACATGGCAAACCTGAGTTTCTCTACCAGTTGTTTCTGAATTTGAACAAACTGCAAAGCGTTCCCAATACCACACAAGACACACTAAAACAAGAAAGAACTCAAGATCCAGAGAACGCGTGAGAGGGCCTGAGGTGATAGTGCTGTTTTTCCAGGATAGACCACCAAACCTATGAAGAGGGAGCAGATGACCAAAAACAAACTCCCACCTACATCCGAGAAATCACATGCTTACGTTTAGTACCATGTTGTCATGTGGGGCGTCCGGCGGGGTCTCTGGTCCCGCTCCCCACACAAGAACGCAGGATGTGGCTAGGCCAAAAAGGAACACCCACGGAGCCATAGGTAGGGGAGTCACACCACTATACTCTCACTGGCAGCTGGGTTGGAGACACAGGAACCAGGAGCAACACAATTCTCAACCTTCACTGTGCCGCTTGCAGACTCAGCCACCATCGTCTTGCTAGCTCCCCCTTTTTTTCTGCTAGCATAGCCACGGCAGTTATATTAGTGCCCAATGGTTCACTGGTTACAGCTGACGGCCAACTAGCCACAGCTGCTGGCCATTTGATCACAGTCGATGGCCATTTACTACCTGAGCCAGCACCTTTCTATGAGGCCGAGAGCCTGAAAACTGCTTTTTGGGGTTCTGTCCCCACACATGTACACTGTTCACATATTGCTTGTATTCGCCTTAGAGCACATACTCATTGTAGCCATAATCTGGTTAAATTGCTATAGAGTACTATAAGGATAATAATGCTATTATTAAATACTCCTCTGGGAAACGAAAAGGCTAAGTTGAATCCATTTATATATGGAAACAGATGATTTTCAAAGAAGTATGGAACTGTCATTTTAAAACTTAAAATCTAAGCAGTGTTTGCCTTTCACATTACATATATGTTTCTATTTGTTTATTTATAAAATAGCTATTCTTGTAAAATCTACATCCTGTGGAGTGACTGCAGGTGTTTAATTGATTGCCAGTAAGCAAACCATTACTGCGCTATAACTCTATTATAGTACACAGAGAAAAAAATGCTATGAGTAGAAATAGCTTTTAACTAAAGTTTTACACATTATTTTGCAACCAATTTCCCTTCTTATTAAATAAAATGTATTTTATTTAATGCTTTTTTTTTCTCTTTTTTTCCTCAACAGACCAACCAGGGATATTGGAAAGTCCAGTTGTACTTCACTTGTCATGCCTGGTTAAAAGTCAAAAGAAAGAAGAAATCTGCTTTTCACATGTAGGAAAAGAATGAGCTTATTAATACACAAAGGGATTGCTTGTGAACATGAATCATACATATGTGAATTAATCATTAGGTAATCGTTGGGGTGGTGATATAGTATTTTCTGAAAGGTCAATATCTTTTTGGTGGTTTAACTCATCATATTCCTTCTGTTCCAATAGCAAAGGGCTATAATTTCTTTAAGTTCACTTTTATTCAGGTTCCCATGTCTCTCTGGCTCTGTCTTGGCATAGGTAACAGGGATCAACCATTTTCTGATAATTATCTTAAATCAAATTTATACATATATATTTTATTATCTTCTGAGTCTTTTAATTGGTGGTATTAAAAAAGAGGAAGAAAAGTGGAAAAGACACTAGGAGGAAGTTAATATCTAAATTTTCTGTTTTAATTTTTACTTCATAAGGAAGCCATAGCCACACCCTCCCAATGGAATCATAAAATTGTTTGTTTTAGCTTTTTAAGGCCAAGGTGATTGTTAAGATTCTGAGGCTAAAATAAGTGTTCAACTGCATCACATTTAAGTTTTTTACTCTCCTTGCTTTCTATCAAGCAGCTTTTAATGAGGTATAGTCTGAAAAAAATTAGACAAAAATAAGTTTGACAGTATGATAACTTTCCTAAATGATCCAAGTTCCGGGAAAAAAAAAAAATCATGGACAGCAAGAAATAAATGGGCTTATGTATCTAAAAAGACAAGCTTTGAGTAAGCGAACTGTTTCTTCACTGTCATTCCCTCTCCATTTTTTAAAATTAATTTCCCACTTCTAGCAAAATCCCGGGCAACCATTTCCTTCATTCAGGAACCCATCAAGTTCTGAATAGCCTTGTAAGTCCCCTGAGTACGTTTTACTGAAGTTTTCAGACCCTGCCAACCCTCTCTAGATCCACTAATCCCATCAAAAAAACCTGGTAATGTATAATTTTACTTAAAAAGAAAAAGATGCAAATAGATCTCAGACATAGATAATAATAAAAAATAAATAGCAATAGCATTTTGGAAAAGGTTTGGCTCCCATACTAATAAAAGAAAGGTACACTTAATAAAAATAAACAATATTTTATTGTTATGTTGAATATCAGTTTTTCGTTTAATAAGAGACAATTCTGATAATTTGATGATGAATAGGTGTGCTGTAACTATTTTCGGGGCAGTAGGAATTGCTATAATCTTTCAATAGCTTAATTTTCAGATCTTAATAGAGGAATACCAGTCTCCCAAAAATCATGCAAAAAATAAATATTAACATTCATTACATCATTTCTGTAGTAAAAAGGAAAATGAATAAAACATAAGGAAAAATATACAATGACAATATTTGAGTGAATTTTGAGGCATCAACTTTATTAGATATGTACTTTCCAAGGTGGAAAAAACAGTGTATTTAGTGTTGCAGGTTCAAAGATCAATTTAAGTACCAATTTAACAGGTATTACACTAAATGGATTCACTTTTACATACTCATGTAATCCTTAAAATAACCATATATAAAACTAAAACATGCATTAATTTTTATTGTACATTGTGACAAATATTATATATATATATATATATATATATATATATATTTTTTTTTTTTTTTTTTTTTTTTTTTGGAAAAAGGACTCAAAAGAAATCTAGGTAAATATAAATAGCTTTGTTCTAGGATTCTAGGAATGTGGTGTCTTTTTCTGTCAGAATTCTCTTTAATGTTCTTGCAATCCTATGTTTACAGTATGGGGAAAATACGATAAGAGAAATACCACCCTGGTAAAAAATACTATTATTTTAGGGTCTAAAATGGTAATTGGATAAATGTGGGTAATGAAAACAGTCACAGATGCCTACCCAATAAATAAAAAAAAATAAAAATAAATAAATTAAAAAACACTAAAAGACAGTTCTGTTTTACAGAAAATAACAGCTTGGTTAGAGAATCATCTTATAGAATATTGATAAATATCCCATTTAAATTTTCTTTCTGCAACTGATTGAGTGTGAGAGCTTGATTTTATTTTGCATCAGTTGAAACAATTAAAAATAAAAACAACAGAAGACCTGAAAATATCAAATATCACAGGGTTTTCTTTTTTTTTTTTGCTTGTGTTTTTTTTTTTTGAAATAATTAATTGCCTGAAACAATTTGAAACAATTCACCTATCATGAACATATTTCCAATACAAGTTGTTTACTAGGTCTTCTTATATGGTATTTTTGAGTTCAAGTCTAACCTAAGCTTCTGGATTGAGTGGAGGAAAGGAACAGTTACCCTTTGGAATGTAAGAGAATGTCCCTACTTGGCATACTGTGAAACATTAGCTTTTGAAGTCAAAATCTCGTTTCTCATTTGGACCTAAACAAGGCCAAATACCACCTTATATTGTTGCGGAAAAAGCAGCGAGGACCGAGAAACTCAAGCGGCACGCAGAGATCAGGGAGAACACAGCTTTATTACGCCAGCGGGCTCAGCGGGATTGTTCCCAAAGACTGAGCACTTACCGGGGGTCGGGAGCTTTGTTTTATAGGGTTAGGCCTCCGGGTTGGAGGGAAATCTGGCCAGGGTGGCGGGGAGGTCCATCCCTAACAGCTGTGATCGCTCAACATTGTTTTGACGGGAAGGCCTCTAACTCTGGAGACTGCTCGGAAGAGGTATAGGAGGAGGAGGGGGATGGATCTCCTAGCGGTGCCCGCAGGAAAAAACATCCCAACAATATGTTAAAGCCTGGCCATGGCAATTGCCAAAGTAGATATCAACTATGAAAGTGAGTTGAGGAAAATGCCAGGTGTTTGAAAAAAAGAACCGCCTTCTAATGATGGAGGAGTAAACAAAAATGAAAGACTATTTTTACAGGTTGCTCAGTTGTAGTTGAGATCATTAGAAAAAGCAAATATAAACTGGTAAGTTGACAATGACACATGTCTTTTTCTTGTTCTTGGCAATTGTCTTAAGAACAGAATCCTTCCTCTTAGACAAAAAATTAGGGGAACAATCTTTTTATCTGCAACAAGTCGAATCAGAAAAGCACTTGAATCAGAAAAGGTTAAAAAGATTGCTGAGTACGCAATATTGCTCAGAGAGGCCATCTGTACTGTTGGAAGAGGAGAGTGTATTAATGTTAGTAGAAATAGAGTGAGAGTCCAGTAAATACAGGAGCCTGAGCAGAGGTCACTCAGAACTTCTGGAACAACAGACAAAACAAGGAAGGAGCAGCCAAAGAATATTTACATTCTCACAACAAAACCACGTCAAGGCTGCTGAAAGCAGAGCTGAATCTTGACATAATGGAACCAAAGCTTCAACAGAGATTAAACTGCACAGTCTGCACTTCCAGGTTCTCTGGTTTTGAGGTTGCTTCCAGTGTGTTAATGACTTTAAAATGAGTAAAACTGCCCTAAAATCAGGTAAACAATAATTGGAAGCAGGGCCATGTGAGTTCCACAGAGATTCTTTTTGAACAAAATTCTGGGGAAAGTTTAGAGGGGTTTGCCTTACAAGGAGGTGAGATCATGGATAAAAGTTCATCTGTAATTTTAAGAGAGTTTCTGGGTTCAGACACTTCCCTCTCTGTCCCTAAGTCCTTACGATTAATGATTCCTATAGTTAAGACTTACCCATATTGTCTCACTTAGTCCGTTTACAGATATTGCCTCTTGGATACAGTCCAATGATGGACTGTACAAAAAGTGGTAGACCTGACAGATGTAGCAAAACAAAGCACATAAACAACAACCAAAATATATGTTCCACACAATATTTAGATAATCAATGAATATACTCAATATATCTATGTCCTAAATAGGTCAGGGACATATTTATAGTAAAAAGTAAAATCATTGTTTATCTGAAATTCAAATTTATCTGGGCGTCTTATGTTATCTGTCAACCCTAGAAAGGAGATATGTAGACCTGTATACATAGCCTTGGGGCCCGGTAATCCAGGCATTCAGCTTGCCTTTACAATAGCTAGGGGTACAGGGATTCTGGTGTTTACCCACCTGGAACTGGGAGTGAAGCAAAGTTAACAGAGGTCGTCTAACAGATAGCACTCAAATTTTAATGGACTTGAAAAATCCCTCAAGTCCCTCCTATGACATGCCTCGCTTTCATAGATTTTGACTGTGAGTCTGGGGCAAGTCTTGGTATCTATAGTTTAATAAGCAGTCCAAGTACATCTATTACAGAATATTTTAGGCCACACTTTGAGAGAAAATTCTAGTCCAGTCTTCCTTTTTTAAAAAATAAGAAATATGCCCATGGAAATAAAATGACGTTCTAATCTGTGAATACTTATTGTATTACAAATCATAATGGGAAAAAAAGGAAGTATTTAATAATTCATTTGAAATAACAATCAGCTCATTGATGCAAGAATAAAGCACACATTTATAAAAATAATTATATTTCCCAAAATAAAAAGTGACTTAGTGAGAATTGCTTTATAGTATTTGTCTGTGTTTTTACAAATTGCTTTAATGTATATTTTAATAAAAGCAACTGGATTGTCATGCCTTTTTCTGAATTTAGTATTTCAATATGTTGTTTTGGTTGACTGAGATGAAGAAAATTTGGCATCACACAGATCTCTAGTTAAAAAAAAGGGAGATGTTTTAAAGGCCTTTTCAGTTATTAATAGATAATCATTTCAAGAAAACAAAATGGGCAGCAGCCTTCCAACTAGGTCTACAATGACTCTGTTTTATGCTTTCCAGGAAATCAAGCTTTTAATGAAAAATGTTAAACAATGCAATATTGTTTTATATGCCTTTGCCTAGAACTTAAAAAGAAGCAAATGTGTGAATGTTTAATGGGACATTTTAACAACAAAGCATCATTAGATTTTATTAGATGTATATAACTTATCAATGAATGAAATGTGCATATATGTGTGCACATGTTACATAGACTCAAGTTTTCCTATTGTATATATAAATGCATATATGTATATATATTTCTTTATGCATTCATTGTGGGGGGTGTGTGTGTGTGTAAAAGGAAACAGGTTATTTTTCTGTTTTGTTCCAGTCACCAAAGAAGTAGATTCTTGTTGCTCAAACTAGGTTCTTTCTAAATACAAGATAATGCAGTTGGCAAATTTACAAGCAAAGAACACTTTTACAAATCTTTTATTTTATACCACAATACTTTTAAAGTGTTTTAAACATGTTCTATGTATGATGTCTCTATTATCATTTTTTAGGGAAAAAGGAAAGAATCCAAATGTTGCAAGTGTATAGAAAATCATGTTCAAGATTTGGTTCCTCAGATCTATTACCCTATTGTATCAAAAATAATGCTACGAAATATGGATTAGCTGGTAGTATTTCTGCCCTGGAAGAAATAGGCTGAAAGAGAGAGAAAACAAAAAAGAATTCTGAAAATCACCCAGAATTCGTTGTGGTAGATAACTTTGCCCTAGTCTCTGTCTCGTAATCCATACAGCTCCTTCCAGGAGGTGAGGAAAAACATGCAAGAGCAAACTGGTTACGAGGAAGTGGCTGAAAGCAGCTGGCAGAGCAGTGTCCCCTCCCTCATTTATTCCTTCTGTCTTTCCACCTGCTGTGTTTTCTTATTTCAGTCCTCTTGTATCTTCTTCCACTATTCCCCTGTCTCGTTCTTTCTATCTATCTGTCTGTCTGTCTGTCTGTCTATCTATCTCTCTATCATCAATCTTATCTATCTATCTATCTATCTATCTATCTATCTATCTATCTATCTATCTATCTATCTATCTATCATCTATCTCTGTCTATTAATCTAATCTACCTATCTATTGTCTACCATCTATCTATCTTTCTATCTACCTGTCTACCTAGCTATTTATATATATATATATGTATTGATTTTTCCTCAGCTATCCTCTGCCTTCAGTCTGATCTCTGTGTGGTGTTCAGGTGTAATGAGGTTTTCTATTCCTCTTACCTGGAGTAGGCCCATGTGGTCAGTCAGGATTACACGTGGAAGGTGAGTACCGTACCACTCACAGCCATCGACACTCTGAACTGCTTTAAGTACATGTGTATGTACTACTATGTATTATGCCAGCAAATATTGTGGGTGCTCAAAAAAAAATAAAATAAACACAAAAATTGTTTTAATGTACCCGTTCAAAAATATGAGTATTTAATTTTAATTACCGCTACTGCAATCAGAGAGGCTAGAAAATGTAACTACAAGAACACATTTTAGGAATCAAAAATATCATGAATGGATAGGTATGCACATGAATATGCATGTTTGGTGTAATGCAATCGCATCCCTTATGTGAGCACTGAACAAAGAATAACAACTTGTCTCACCAGCTTGATTGAGGTTTACATAAAACAAAGATGCTAGGAAAAAAGTTCACTCAAGTAGTTCAAGGAGATGGGAAGGGAATCTTGACTCACAACCTTGAAAAGTGCTGTTCAGAGTAACCACTTTTACCCCGAGGAGACTGTCAATTTTTACTTCCTGGAAAGCAGTTGGGAAATATGTACTAAAAGTCTTAAAGGTGGTGATTTTCTTTGACCCAATTAAATCCACATTTTAAAATGTACCCTAAAGCAATATTACAAATAGGAAGATTTCTGTATGAGAATATTAATTATATCATCTTTATAATAGCAAAAAAAGGAATAATGTAAACAAATGGTCAACGGAAAAGGATATTTTAGATAAAGTATGGAATATCCAATGATTTAATATCATGCTGCAATTAAATACCTGGTTTTCAAAGATTACTAAGAATTTGAAATAGATATGCAAATGTGTGTCTGAATAGTATAAATATATATTTATATATGAGTCTGTGTAATAGTACATATATGTATATACATATAGAGGTTTATTAAAATACACATTATTTAACAATGTATTTTTCATAGATGAGTTGTGAGTATGAACATTATTTTGCATGGAAATAAGATTCATAAAATATATGCCAAAATGCTAATAATTGATATCTCTGGGCAATGATATTCTGGATGACGAAGAGCTTCATATATTTCTACATTCTCAAATTATTTACATGGAACCAATACTATGTTTTAATGAAAAAGTAAAATTACACCAAAAAAAGTCTCACGTATACAGCATTTATACTTCCAGACTCCATTGCCAGCTTTCATCCGTGATTTCTGGTCTCCGTGCAGTTCAGCAAATGAGTGAGGATGTTAAAACCACTTTCAAAGTCACCCTTTCAGCTGCATTCCTTGGGGCTTGTTAAAGTGATAAACACCTTTGGCCAAAGCTTATGGTCAGCAAGCAGCATTTTTGGAAAAATCAAATGCTCCTATTATGTGTATGAAATGTGCTGCCCAAGCAGCTCCACGTGTCACTCCAGGCTGTCTCCACCTAGTTCATCCTCATACCAAGTTTGGGTTTTTAAATGAGCCCAGGTATGTTTTAATAACCTTGGAAGTGGGAACTCTTTTGCACCATTCCCATACCCAGCCAGCTGCTGTATATCTTGGCAGAGGCAAGCTTCTTTCTGAGGAAAGAGAAATATTTCCATTCTTTAATAAGTCATTCCAAGTTTCCTGTGATGTTATAAATAATCGGGCAAACAGCCGGCTTTATTCTGCTTAATTTGATATGGCAGATTTGAAATGTCGAAAAGTTCACTCTCAACATAAGCCAAGCAACTGGACTCTGACCAATACTCTCCTTCCTGATGGGATAAACTTTATCATCAGGCTCACTCAGAAAGGCAGCTGAGGCCCTGCGTGGTCTTCCCAGGCGCTGACGGATAGAGAAGTCTGAGCTGGCTGTGCGTGCTGTGAGCATGAGGTCAGCCCTTCCTGGGTTTTCTCTGGGGGACAGACAAGGAGCCTGACAAACTTCGCTAATATACCTGTCATTCAAGGGCGGGAGAAGGAGATTAGAAAAACAACATTAAAATTAACGCGTGAGTAATTGGAAGAAGAAGAATTAAATATCAATTCAGGGTAAACATTTCCATAAAAGAGACATATTTTAGTCTCTCTATAACATTGTGTGTCAAATGTCCTTTCACGACCAAGTTCAAGAGCTGATTTACACTTTGGAAGTCTGCAGAGAACTAAATTCTGGCCGAACAAATGAAGGTCCCCTGAAAACAGTGATGAAAGATAAAACTACCATGAATTCAGATGCTCGGCTGAGATTTTTAAATCTGTTGAAAGAGCAAAAAGGGCATTTTGCCAATTAGTCTAATTTTTAATAGGATGTTTTTGTTGTTTTTATTCCTTTGCCCTGTATTTACAAACCAAACATACGCTGATGAAATAGCTCAAGTGCGGTCTGCATTGATTCAGAAAAGTTATTTATTTAAAGAGAAAAAATAATTATTAAACTTAATTTAATGAGTTTGAATATTAAGCAATTTCCTTTAAAAATACATTTGTTTAAAATACACTATTTATAACTTCTCTGGCCTTATTTTTTAGATTTGTATTTTATCCAAATCTGACCTCCTTTTCTTCCCAGTTTCTTATTATTTTTAAGGCTGTTCATGTTCCAATTAAGATCGTTTTAGGAAATGTTTTCTGGAAATTAGTGTATTGAGCTGATTAAGACTGGCTTAAAACAAACGTGTGACGAGAGATCAGGTTTTTACATTCAGTTAATGCTCAGATTGTATGTGTTTGTAATTTTCTTAAAAGCCAAAAAAGAAAAAAAGAAAAAAGGAATTCATTGTTTGTAAAAATACAAAAGAACTTGCTTGCACTTCCAAACCCTCACTTGACTATTTACTTTGCTTAATGAATGCTGCTTTTGCTTTGAGAAGTAGGCCGTAAATATTGTGTGATAATCCTTCACATGGCAGAGACAGACACACAGAGGGGCTGCACAGAGCTCTTGAGAGACAAGCCAATCAATCCTTTTGGATTAAAGTTTCCAGCCTTGTTGTCACACAGCCCTTTTATCCACGGATTCCTTTTTTCATAGAGTGTTAACTTTTCTAATATCTTGCCAGGCAGAAGCAACACCACCACCTCTCTGCCTAATGCGTTTGAAACTGTCCCGTAATAGGCAGCTGTCATTTCTCATCTTGCTTTCTTCTTCTGCCTGGTTATTTCACATTCATGGTGTCTCAGTGTGGCTACTTTAGGTGGGGCGTGCAATAGATTCCTAGGGCTGCTGTAAGGAAGTGTCACAAACTACGTGGCTCAAAACAACACAAATTTATTATCTCACAGTTCTGGAGGCTACATGTCCGATATCACAGTGTCAGCAGGCCCATGTTCCATCTGAAAGCTGTAGAGAATTATTCTCTACCTCTTTCTAGCTTCTGGTGGTTTGCCAGTCGTCTTTGGTATTCCTTGTTTTGCAGCTGCACAATTCCATTCATTGCCTTTCTTGTCACAGGACATTCTCCCTGTGGGTCTCTGTCTTCACATGGTGGTCTACTTATAAGGACATATGTCATACTGGAATAAGGGCCCACCTTATTCCAGTATAACCTCATCTTATTTAATTACATCTGCCACACCCTATTTCCAAATAAGGTCACCTTCTCTGGTACTGAGGGTTAGGACTTCAACATATTTTTTGAGGGGGAGAGGACATGAGACAGCCCATAATAGGTAGTGAGCAGGCAGTAGGTTTAACTGTCTATAATGTTGCTTTAAAAAGAATTGATCAATAACTATCCATTGACAGATTTCATACCAGACATCAATAGATTGCTTTTTTTTTAATTTTAAGCAACAATAATTTCTTGTCATAATTCCCTGGAGACAGTCACAGCCATACTGAACACCTCCTAAGCTTTACCCTTGAGAATGCTTTCTGTGCAAGCATTCTCTAACTTCTAAACTTTCTCCAACTACAGGGAGACAGGGGAAGAAGTCACCTCATATCATGCTCTCACGTTTGGAATCAGTTGAGAGTCCCTTGTCTAAGAAGGTCAGTATAAAGTTTAATTGGATATGCTTAACTGGAGTATTTAAATAGAGACATTGTTGGCCTGAACAGATTGAATGCCCGATAAAGCCAAATATAATAAAGATGTCGGGGCGCTTCTCTGGAACAAGAGAGATCATTAGGCATTTGTGTTACGTAGGGAGGCAAGGGTAGAATGCAATTATACTACGAAATGTTACATTCTGAATTGCCAGGAGTCATTTTTTTCTCATTTCTTTGTAGGTAATCCATTGAGATAGTGATAGGTTGTCGTAATTTATTGTTAGTCTAATCATGAGAGAATTTACTTAAAATATATGACGGTATATGCATTTTTTGATAACACACACACACACAAAAAAAAAAATCTAAGGTAAAATGTTTGTTTTTACATGAGGCTGCATAGAAATCCCAAAGAAGTTCTAGATATTTTGACCTGTCCCAATTCATTAAATTTAACCAAAATTTCTTAACTCTATTATATTTAAGTCATCATTTGATAATGGTATTATAAAAAATGAAATGATACACTTCCTTAATTTCCATAAATTACAATTTCATTGATACGTGTCTAGAACTAGCTTTTGAAGTAGCCTACAATAAATGCTTTGCGCATAATACAAATGCAGTGACACTGAATAAAGGCAGGGAGAGCTTAAATCACACCGGATGGAGCAGAGAATCAGAAGGAAGGCAAGATAAGGAAGCCGAGGCCACCGTGACATTCCAAAATCTAAGTAGTTTCACACACACACACACACACACACACACACACACACTCGCATCTGTTCCTCATTCACGATACATATTCACTGTGGTTCGTTGTGGGTAGGGGAGGCTGTACTCATTGTAACACTTAACGAGTCTTGCTTCAGAGCTTCCATGACCACCAGGACAAAAAAAAAAAAAAGAAAAAGAAAAAAAGAAAAGAAAAGAAAAGAAAGAAACATGGAAAATCCCTCCATGGCTCCTCAAACTTTTCTCCAGAAGGACCCGTATTACTTCTGCTCAAATTTCTCTGGCCAAATCAACTCATGAGTTGATTGACTCCATGACAAAATATAAAGTGCATGAGGGGGAAGGGGTGAAGGTATAAGAGTTACAGTGTGCACAGAAATTGGAAGATGCTGGGATATTTTCACATACCCAAATGGCTATCACTTGTTGTCATTTCCAAGAATTTTAGGAAGTAGAAATTGTGCCAGGGTCAAAACATTCAAAATAGGGGGATAAAACTGGGAAGTAGTTGATAGCAGTTTTGTTCGATAAGTGGCAAATATCTGTGCAGGAGTAAAAGTTAGGGTATGAAGATAAGTGCAGTAGGAGAAAAAGATGACAAGAGCAAATTGTCACTGGATCACCAAAGGTATTGTGCTAGTTTGGATTCTCCAAAGCTGATCCTGAGACTGGAAATGGGTAAAAAGTAGTTTACTTGGAAAGTCATGATGGCTTTCTTGATGTATCAGCTTGTTAGGTTACAGTCTGCACTTGTTCAATCAAAGACTAATCTAGGTGATTGTAAAGTGATTTTGCAGAGGTAATTAAAGCTCATCATCAGTTGAATTTATGTAGGGGAGATTTTCCTGAATAATCTGTGTATGCCAGACTGAATCCTTTGTGAGACTTTAAAGTAGGGGAGAGGTTTGGAAGAGAGCAAAGAAATTCCACCTGCAGACAAGAGCTCTGGCCTGTGTTCACGGGGCTCCAGCCTGCTCACTTCTTCCTCTCCTTACTACCCGCCTATGGTCTTGTGCTTTTAGCCAGCTCCTACATTTGCAAAATCCACTTCCTTTTAATAAGTCTCTTCTTACATGTAACTGAGGGCATACACACATATGTAAATGAAGGCACCTGCACTCCCTGGCCCACTACCTTCCTTTCTTGTGACCAAAGAATACTCATGGGGAAACGGGGAAAGAAGTGGGAAAATGCCAGACATAGTCTGAGAGGATATGGGCTGCCGAGAGTCTGATAGTGGTCTGATATGAGTCTATTTGAAAGATATTGGCTTCTGTTCTGTAGTTACTGAAGGGGCGAGAACATTTTTTTTTTTTTCAAATGGAGAATAGCCCATGTGATTTAATAAATAAATACTGAGAAGCTGAAGTGTGCCCGATACTATGAAAGACGCTGAATAAATATGAGCAAAGAACAGTCTAAGTCCTCCAGAAATTTCAAATTATTTAAAAAAGTATTTGCAACAAAAGTGTACAATATTTGCAATAGACCTGCACAGCTTTTGGTGAGTGGAGGGGTTAGGGCTGCCTCCTAGGAATGCGTAGAGGTTAAGGAAAGATAAAGCTATTTACCAAGCAACCACGAGAAAGGGGACCCTTCCAGGCCATTCCATGAGCACCACATTCAATTCTGGGGGCCATCTTTCAGTGACGACAGGGACAAATTGGAGAAGGTAAGAGGAAAAAAGAAAAGAGCACTGCAAAGTCAGAGTGGTACAGGAAATTGCAATTCTTCAATGAGCCTGGAAAGAGAAGGCTGGTTAAGTAAGCACGAACAGGGTTTGGAGAGCACTCTTTTACTTTAAGATCTTTATATTTCCCTTATTATCTTTAGGTTGATGTTCCTTTACAGGAACGAGAAATTTCTTTGCCTGCCCATGCCTCTCTGCTTGGCCTGGGGGCTCATTCCTACCTGGATACACGTGCTGTTTACTCCGGTGCCCCTGGTTTTTCCTTTGTGGTTGGGATTCGGGCATACCAAACAATTCACCTTTGTATGTGAGCTCCTTCATTCTCTTGGTCCAGCCTCACATGCCACAGGTGGCCAGATCAGTTTGATTCCAATAAGCATTCATCTAGAACCAGCGGAAGGGAGGAGCCAGAGCCCAGAGGTCTCCATAAAACCCAGCCTCCCGTGTGTCCAGAGGTGCAACATTCCAGTGCAAAATCCAGGCACGTGGCAGCCGCATGCTGGATGGAGGCACATGCTTAGAGCCCAGTTCCATGAAAAATTAAGAAATGTAAATTTAAAAAACACAGTGTTTTATTTTCTCCACAGCCGGACCTAATATTACCAGCAGGTACAGTTGGCCAAAAACATTTATTCCTCCCTCTGCGCCCCCCCATTTGGCCTGAAAGTAAAAGCCATCAGTGTCTCATTTGTTTTCTTTACTTTTATTTGAATACTGCTGAAGTAGTCCATGCCAGCTCCTCCTCATACCTTCTTTCCCATTTTATAAGCTTTGATTCACCTGTAAAACACATTTTTATAAAAGCCAGGAAAGAACGGTGGCCATAAAAAGCCCACATGCCTGAGTGCTGTTTCCATTGTCAGCGATCCAGAAAAGGCCTGGTGCTCAGAGCAGGCGCTGCGTGGCAGCTCCTGCCCCCACTTCTTTTCTTCTCAAACTACTGTGCTCACAAGCCTGGCAGGGTCCGAACTGCTGAATGCAATTTTTTTTCCCATAATCACGTAACAGTGACTTTTTTCAAACCTCCAAGTTTTACAAACAAGGTGAGGCCCCAAGGGATTTGTCCTGCCAACTCAAAGATCGGTGCCTATTGTGTCTACAGAAGGGGTCAGAGAAAGCAGGGAAACTAAAGGAGAGATCTCATACAAATGAACCCACACATACATATATATGTCCATGTGCCTTTTGCATCTAGATAAGCCACACTCCTTTTCTATTGTATTTTTCCTTTGACTGTTATCCATTCAAAGTTTGTGTGCCCCACCCTTCAAAGTCCAATATTTAAAATGTCAAAGTTTAGAATAAGGAAAGTTTAATTGATGGAGAAGGGGCTAGCTTGAGAAGATGGGGTTGCTTAATGCTTCCACCAAGCCATCTTAAGAGCGCCCCGAATTCAGCCGTCCTTGATGTCAAGGGAAGAGAGGAGAGATGGGGCAAGAGGTGGGAGAGGACCTGAGACAGCTCGGCACTGACAGGGACCCTGGAAGAGCATGAACGCTCCAGAAATCTCTAAATCAATTTGTTCCGAGTGAGTCCAGCTGATCTGAGTCAGGTCCTGGCTATTTATCAGGTCTTTGATAAAGAGTCATTATTTTGTACATATTTCCCCGCTCTTCAGGGGAGGCACCTTCTGACAAGGGGCTGTTTTTGCAAAGTACTCAAGTCTCTACCAGGATTCCTCTAGTTAATCAGCATATCTATAGCAGAAGCTATTAGCCTGAAGGCCATAGGAGAAATAGTTGGAAAAGGAGGCTAGAATTAAGGGAGAGTCAGAGAGAGGCGCATTTCACTTGATTATTTAGGTAATGCCCAGAGGAATAGCAAGAGAATTAAGAGGTAGAAAAATGTAATGTCAACAGGTATTGTCCTTCTAGTTTTTGCTATAAAATTCTTAAGAGTATACTGGTGCCCTTAGGATTTATCTCAGAAAACAAAATGTAAAACCCTCAAAAAACTTGGAGAAAACTTGATAGATGGCAAGGATCACCTCTCCACAATGCTAGTAGTGTCAAACTTCCATAATGGTCCTATTTGCTCTGGATCTCATACTTTCATGGTAAAATATATGACAAATGTGTTGGTATTATTGATATGTGATTTTGGTATTATGATATTGATGTCACTGATATTTCCAGGCAGTTATTTGAATAAGGACGTATGACATACATCAGGATCTTCTGAGTTTGTATTCTTGAAAACCACTTCTATGAGGTGTTGTCAGGGCCTCCATGAGAAGAGGACTCTGTGTGTATATATAATTTGGCAAGGATTGTGTTAACACGGTTAACTAGGTTTGTGTTCTGCAAGATTTCTCAAGACTTTAAGGTGGAGTGAATGCATAGTAAGGTCTCAAGGAGCTGGAGTTCACCAGAACACAGTCTGAAAAACATTTTGGGAAGTAAGAAGCACTTGTCAGCTTCAAAGCCTCTCACGTTTTTAACTCCAGCTCTGACCTCTGAGCACAACTCCAGATGTATGTAATCTACCGCTCACTAGACATCTCTTAACAGGGGACTTTGGGTCCTAGTTCAGCACCGACTCCAGTGTATAACACAGTGACTAGCACACCGTTTACAGATATATTTTGAATGATTTATGAAATCTCTGGAGACATGAAAGTACGTGTTGGTCTCTTTCATCTTCTTATTTAAAGCTGAGTCTGAAAAACCAAAACTTAGTAGACGTAAGTGAATAATTAGGTTAGAAGAAAAGTAAAGAATATCCAAATTTACTATTTTGGTAATAGAGAAATGAAAGCTGGCCATTCTAATGGACTCACTCCATGCAGGTACTCAAATGGGGCCAATTGTTTTGGTCCATTGGACCACTAATATGCTTCAAAACCATATTCATGACAATAATTACTAAACATGTCGTAAGAGCTCATTAAAAGATGCCCAGCTCTGAAATACTGTTCTTGCTATTGAGGAATCAACTTAACTAGAGTAGCTGGGAAAGCTTTGTTACATGTCATTTGGAGTTCTTCATTCGGCAGATAGCAATTCATTTAAACATATCAGACTGTAATTCATGGCTTCTTCCAGAGGTTGGGTGGATGGGAGAGTGGGTTTTGTATTGTTAGGTATATTTCAACTTCTATATACATGTCTATCACCAAAAAGTGCAAAAGAAGTTTAAACAGGATGATATAGATGTAGTGTGTTTCTTAATTCATAATGAATGAGAAAACACCTGAAGGACTAACTTGCTTTTGAAACAAGTTTTATTTTTCCTTTTCCAGAGAACATGAATAATACCAGTGAATGGACGTTTCAAGAATATAGATTTCAAGTTAGAACAAGAAGTTTGGAGCAACCAAAGCTATCCTCAAATGCAATAGTATTTCAATAAAACAGTGAAAATAAGGTTTCAATAAAGCAGTAGGATTTCCACTGTTAAATTTCATGTAGAAGTTGAGTGTCCATCTGTTTGAGATTTTGCATTGAATGAGAAGATGGAGAAGGTGATGCCTAAGATATGCCTAAAGGTTCTCCTGTCAATGTGATGTTTGTGATACTTAAATTCATCTATTTCATTCCAGCAGTGTGATGCGATATCATTTATAACTCTGAAAGCAGTCAATACAGTGGCCAATTCAGGAAGTATTTGGTGGTCACACTCCGTTTCAACGTCAAGTTTAACGGGGGGAAACTGAAAGAAAGAAGAAAAAGAAAAAGGAAAAAAGAAAGAGAGAAAGGGAGGAAGGGAGAGAAGGAGGGAGGGAGGAAGGAAGAAGAAAGGGAGGGAAGAAATAAAGGAGAGAAAGACTTCTAAACACATCAGTGATAAAAGTGTGGATAAAAATGGTATTATAATCATTGAATTGTCATTAATAATATGTAAAATTTGAAAAAAAAATTCCATGATATTTTAGGCTGTTTGTAATTTGAGCACCTGCCACTTGTCTGACCATGTTTTCCATGTCTTTTCCTCTTTCTACTTCCTTAGCTCCCAGTGCACTGGCTTCTTTGCTGCTGTTTAAATATCCCATCATTCTTCATTCCTGAGTCCTTTGTTCTAAGGACAATAATGAAGGGGGGTGGTGGTGTCTTTCCATTTAAGCTCTAAACAACATACTTAGTTGTATGCAGTTTAGTGAAAATAAAAGTTGCTTGAGGTACGAATATACAGAATCCTAGACAGAATCCTTGGCTTGGTTTAGGGATTTAGAAAGACCAAAATTGACAAATCAGAGGCAAGCAAATTTTGGGAAGGGACAAGTGGGTGGGTACATGTGATTCAGTACAGTGCATGTAGATTTTTGGTTCTTGTATTAACAACCTTCAAAGCTCATCCACAGCAAAAGTATACTCAGAAGCCAGCTGGACAGGATGATGACAGGGGAGGCCAAGCAGCCTCTTTCCTTGGTATTACAAGGTCCAAGTATTGAGGCCAGAAATGAAAAGGCCATGATTGGAAAGATGAATACGTGTGCTGAAAACAGGAATTCTCCCTCCTTCAATCTAGCCAAGCTACTACCACTGCTGAATTCCTACCAGCAGCAGTGGCCAAAGCTGTGCACTCCATAAGACAGCATCGCCTGGAGTGTAACTCACCACTTGATAGCAGGTTGATTACATTGTACACTTTCTATCCAGTCATTTGTCCTTTCCAGAACTGATATAACATCTATCAGCTATGTGTCAGAATTGATACTTATCTGGATATGTATCAGTACCACTGTCTGGCAGGTTATAACATTTCTGATTTTCTAGAATTGGATTCTGAACATCATTTTTCCAGACAATGTGACTCTTTTAAAGCAAAAGAGACATGGAAAAATGTACTTTACCATTGGATCCACTGTTTCTATTATATACCATATTATCCAGAAGCTGGAAGTATAGTAGAATGATGAAATAAAGATCAGAAAAATTGCCAGCTCTAGTACAACTCCCTGGTAATTGCAACAGTACCAGTGGTGTGCTGGTAAAAGTTTCACAACTGGCTTTCCAATGAATAAATGAATAAATAAATAAGGTAATGAGTGAATAGATAAATAAATAGGTCTTGATTTGTACATTTGCCAATTTTCATGGTATAAATACTCCTGCCATGGCTGATTTCAAGCCACCAATATTATGTCGCTGAAAGTTAGTGGTTGGGAACAGATTTGGGGAACTGAGAAGAGATGTACAAGATCACCTTTCATAATTCAGTGTAATCTGGCTCCAGGAAAACCCTGGGCACTGTCCCCTGGGGTGTGGAACATGCATTAAACCAATGTCTGATATATATTCCTATTTCCTCAATAGTTAGAATACAGGTCCAGAAACCAAGAGTTGAAAGTAGGATTGGGCATTCTCACCAGCACCTTCACTGTTTCATTTTCAGAATTTGACCTTACAATCAACTGAATTTGAAAAACTGGTTCCCATAGAGGAAATATTCCTAAGAAGTAATGAAGGAAGGATTTCACTGAATTTGTAGGCAAGATCACCATTTAGTCATTTTGGTCTCTTCATGTCAGCACAGTGATAGGAAAACAGAAGGAGGTAATGATCCCTGAGTAAATCGGGAACTCATGAGATTCACTACGTATCTACCATTTTTTCAGTTTCTAGTAATAACTAATCATCAACTGCAATAACTGCAGGCTGACGGGAGCCAAGGAACTGAGGACTTGTAATACTTGACGATGCAAGTTGGGGTGACTCCAATGGGTAAGTGGTGGCTGCTGGGGAGTGAGAGGATGACTGCCAACTATGGCATCAGGCCAATTACAGCGGGGGTAAGAGTTTTTTCCATTAACCCTCCTATATTAATTATTTTGTGGTGAATATGGCCAGTCATCACTTTGAAGGCTCTATGAAAGACTGGACTTAATGGAGGGCAAAAATGGATTCAAGAGGTAGAAGGGATAAACTCTGTTGGACACATCTCTGCCCTGCTCATATCTTCCCTGCCCACCTTTTACTCCTGCAACCAGCCAAAGACATACACCTGACATTACATTCCTTTGGATTGAAGTAATCTCATTGATTTATTAAATATCCATGCATTATTATCATGTTTGCCCAAAAATAAGACCTAGCCAGACAAACAGCTTTAATGTGCCTTTTGGAGCAAAAATTAATATAGGACTCAGTCTTATTTTACTATAAGACCGGGTTAATATAATATAATATAATATAATATAATATAATATAATATAATATAATACTGGGTCTTATATTAATTTTTGCTCCAAAAGACGCATTATAGCTGATTGTCAGGCTAGGTCTTATTTTCGGAGAAACAAGGTATTAGTGAAAAACAGTAATGCAATGTGTTGGGAAAAATTAAAACCTCCTCTAGTTCTTCTCACCCATAGAATTAATAAGCTCTTTTCACCTTGTCCTGACTCTTTCCAAAGGTTCTTTGATGAGCATAGTAAATTCAAATTTTAAATATCAAAATTGATTTTTGGAATGCTGTTTCTACAGAGAATTTTTTTTTGTTACTGATGATTACTTTATGATAAATGTACAATTATTTGTACAATTGTTACTAACACCTTCAATTATCATGTACCCTCTTCTCCACTTTCCTAAATACAAGTTGTCTTATGCAATGTGTTTCAGAAATGAGGAGTTACAGTATGGATTGATACCTTCAGGTCACTTCCTTTATTTGAAGAAACACACTTAACTCCCATAACAATAGAAAATCGTGTAACTACTAAGTTGTAAAGCTATTAATGTTTGGGTGATAGAAAGGTGCAAAGAAATTAAGATGGTAAACTGACTAAAGGAGGTGAATCAGATTACCAGGGATCAGAACAAATAAACAAATAAACAGCAGTAGATGGAACAGGACGAGACTAAATGAAAGGATATAGTTCTGAGGTTATGGAAAATTAAAATGTGCATGTAAAGTGGGCTGTATTATGATGTGTGGTGACATACAGTCAGAAGATTTTAGAATTAATGCCCTCATAATTGGTGTCTGTCATAGATTTTTTTTTTTGAGTAGTGAGATAACATGAGGAATGTGGTGTTCAGTAATAAAAGTCTGATAGTCTCAGAGAGTTTAAATCACGTAGATGAACAAGAAAGTTGTTGGAGGTAAACCCCGTCTGAGAAAATACAAAAACAAAACAAAATTCAAATACATTTTTAAATCCAAGTTATGGAAACCAGCTTGACAGTCTTCAAAGGTAGCAGATAGTTTCTTACTGGCACTTTATTAGTTATCTTGTTAAACTATCTATTATTGATACTCTCGTTTAATCATTTGGTGGCATTTTTCTCTGAGAAATACTAGAATTGTGTTCTGTGTATCCAAAGGGTCTTCAGTTCCTATTCAGGATTTGTTGTTCCGTGAGTTTAAAAAGTTGAGATAAAGCACGTCTTTCTTTGTTCCCTCTTCTTATGAAAAGAACAAAAGGATTATGAACACTAAAAGCAAAATCCCTTCATTACAGCGACAAGCCTAACACACACCAAAGTAAGAAAGCTTTAATGTGTGGAAGATTCTAGATGGATATTGACAATATTGTGCCTTGCAGGAGGACTTTCATGTCCTACAAAGTACTTATACGGATGCTCCTGCTGTTCTTCTCAGTCTGGTTTCTTGGCATACAGAGCTGTTTATAATGAATGCCAAGTTCAAGTTGACATATATATTTAAAAGGAGACTACAGTGTTCCTTTGGCTTTTGAGCTTAGTCAGCGTGCCTCAAAAAGACTTCTCTCAAGTACTTTTTCATCTTGTCTTTGGTGTTCCAAAGGAATGACTCAGTAGGGAAGGGAGATAGGAGGATCAAGTGGATTAGGTTGTTTATTTCAAACAACAAACCCAGAATTTTGATGGGGTGAGCCACGCACTAGGCAGATGAGTTAGAACGATTTCCGCCCACTCTGTGTAGCCAGACCAAAGCAACGTGACCAATGTCAATTCCTGCCTTGCCTGCCACAGATACTTTGATGTCTGGGGCAGTCCTCTGGTGTCACATCCAGACAGAAATCTGTTGAGGACTTAGTTTCATCCTTAAAATGCAAAGGATGTCCTCAGAATTTTCTATACCATGAAAAAAACAAATAAAATGTCCCAAGCAAAATAACCAACAACCAAAACATCTACACACAAACAATAAACTAGAACTAAAATATTTTACCTAGCTGCTTTAAAGTTGATATTAACTCCCAACCTAAACTCTTCAGGAAAGAGAGAGCTGGGAAGCCATCTTTTACCAATCATAGGGTAGTTATTTAATTAACAGAGCCATATCTTCAAAAGGAGTAATATATGCGACAGGACCCATAGCTATTAGTTCCATTTGCCTTTGGCACGTGAAAGAAAAGGAAACATTTTAATTACAGAGTAAGTTTCTTGAACAACAGTATTATGCACCTTACGTAAAAAAAAATAAAATCCAGATGTATTAAAGTGTTGAATGTAATAAATCATTGAATTATAAGAAAACAGAACATATGTGTTAGTTCATGAGACAGAAATTTCCTATATATAAAGTAAATGGAAAAATGTTGAGGAGTTTTTCTATTAATCAAAGAAAAGGTTAAAAACTGAAAAAGCAAGAAAAGCGAAAAACAAAATGTTTGTAAAAAGTTGATGGAATGTAAACTAAGTACTATACATAACACACACACACACATATGTATATATATATATAAATATACGTTCAACCATTGCTTCTAATACAGGATTAGGTTCCTGCAAGCCTCTCGTTACATGTTCACCGACTGATCAATACCTAACCTTGTTTTAATGTGTGTTTCTATCTAAAGAACCGTATTTAATGCACATTGTTGATTCATTAACATTGACTTCACATCTAATGACTCAACTCATGACTGAATGAAGCTTCTTTACATGTACTTTCTCCATAAGCCATCACAGCCTTCTCGACAACACTTCAGCACTATACTTGGGAGCTATTTTGAACAGCAAAAAGCACAAAAATGCCCCAAACTTTACACTAAACAGTGAAAAAGACACCTGTGTAGAGTAGAAGAACGGAAATAAGACAGAATGAGCCTTGTTGAACTTCAGCTGGAATGTTCATGTAGGATGACTCAAGTTTTTCAACCATGAAACACTGCAAATGCTCTCCAAGTATTGATTCTGGAATTGCAAATACATTGTAGTTAATAGGCAAATATGCAAATACAGAACCTGCGAATAATGGGGATTAATTGTATGTATGTACATAGGAGAGAGTGAGGGGAACGATGAAGGGGGAGAGGAGGAGAGAAAAAAAGCAGTAATGGTGGAAGAGGTAAGTCACAGAAGTTTGGTAATTAATAAAGATTAATACTCAGTTTTGGGAAACATAAATTAAAACATACTTTCAAAATTAACCTAATTATTTATATTAAAAATGTTGAAAATAGACAAAACTTTGAAAATTATCTAATTACTCATTTGAAAAAGATAATATGTTTTTTTATTGTTATAATATTTCTTATAATACTTTATGTGTTATTACATATTATTACTCAATGTTGCTATGGTTATTTAGAAATTGCTATTAAGTAATAGAGGTGTATTAATTACTACTATATTCATTATAGCAAACACATTAATCTTATAGAAGAATGGTCAAATTATACCACTGTATAAAGTGAAAAACTATGCTGCTATTAAATATCATAATATGGAAAAATATTTAATAATCGGAATAAATGTTTAATACCAAATAAACAATTAAAAGAAAACATTCTATGGATATATGTAGATGTTTCATATATCTTTCTATGTTTAAATCACTGCTGCCCACCTTTTACACAGCTGTGGTTAAGGAAAACAGAATGTCCACACTCTCATTTTATTTATAGTAAATATGATCCACGGGATGGAATAAACGAGGTCCAAGTGACCAAGATGTTTCCTATCAGAAGTTGTATTTGTCATATAATCCAAAACATCCCCTCATGATTGTAACCTGTTCCCACTCAAAAGCACCCCAAAAGTTTCTCCATGGTGGAGCTAGCTCTTACTACGTCTAATTACCACTTACGTCCTTTATATGTGACTTGTTTTATGGCTTAGGTTACATTCAACCTTGGCTAAGATTACATTGGTGTGTTAATTAGCACTTTTGCTAATTATAAGTGAGATCGTATTCTTTTATCTAATCAATGGTAATTTTACTTTCTTCAGATATTGCCTTATTGATTTATTACCAGAAGTAACTTGTTTTCCTTTTTTCCTTGCTTGAAAAAAATTCTTACTGATTTTAGTTTTCTTATTTTCTGCATATATATGTAGAACATCATACATGCATACATATATACGTACATAGATGCAGATATAAATATTCATTATCTCATTTTCTATTATATATGTATGATGTGTTTATATATAAAATATACATATATCAAATATATGAATCAATGTAAGTTACTACTCATTATATACACATTTAAAAATATTTCTCTAATTTCATTCAACACCTTCTCCAGTTTCTAGCTGCTCTAATTGTTCTTCCACACACTTACATACATGTGTGTGCGTGTGCGTGCACAACAGACACATCAACATTCATAATATTATTGGTGGAAGACTGAGCCCCGATGTTTCACCATTACTCAAAGTTCTACCCTCTAGGTTTGATTTTGATACACACACTATATTTCATTAAAGCAAAAACCGGTAACAATTCACACTATAATTTTGCAAATCTCATAAAACTCCAGTTTATTTTTTTGAGTTCAATATATTCTTCAAGTAAAAAGACAGTATACATTTGACAACTTGTTAAGCTGAATTACATGCAAACAGCATTCAACTAAGAACAAGAGAGCTTGTCATTTAAATTGGTATATTTTTTAAAAGTTGTGTTTTATGAAAATATGTAACTCACTTGGCATTTAAAGACCGAAAAAACCGGGATTGAAAGAAAAAAAAAAAACATAAAAAAACAGCACCAACCATCTTTTACCTCATTTAATTGATAATTATAGTGGTTGTTAATTTTGAAACATTTTCTTTCCATTGGACTTTGGAATTATAATTATATATACATATAATTTTATATTATATATATATATATATATTTAAGCTACGAATCGGATCATATTCTTTTCAAAGCATCAGTATGGTTTTAGTAGTTTTTAATTTTATATCAGTAAGAATTTCAAATCTTTAGGCTACCAAAGGAAAATAATTTCAGAAGGCATATTCTTATTAATAATCTATGCAATATGCACATTTCAAAAAGTATGTATCAGTTAGTCATTTATATCTAGTAAATTGTTAATAAGGGTTTATTTTGTACTTATTAATGCAGATACAAAGTTCAATAAGATGTAGCTTTAATAACTTTCCGTATCCAATAAACAGAGCATTGTTTATCCTTATACAATAATATAACAGATTACATCTTCTACTTAGAAAAAGGATAGTATGACGTACTGTATTGTATTTATCATTATGTATTAATATAAGTTACATGTTTAACATATATTGTGTTTAAAATGTATTATTTCTTATTGATGTTGAGTAATACCAGAAGTAGGCATCATCCATTTTCAAAGAAGTAGGCCCTTCAATAGTAGCTTAGGAAGAGTAGCTGAGAATACTAAACACTGAAAGATACCTGTAACTGACAGCCAAAATAATACATGTCCATGTTTGTCTATGCAAATGAAAATCTGCTCTTGCAAATTGGATAATTACATACCCAATGTCTTGGGTTTGATGCTGATTTTTGTGTATAGATATAAATGCATATTTTGCACATGCAATAGTTGTGTGGATATTAATTTTAAATACAAGTTGAGAGTACTAGGTAATATAACATTTTAAAAGATAATATTTAAACAAGAAATGTTTTATACATGTGCTTAGCTTTTCAGTACAAATATTAGTTAAGAAAATAAGGAATAATTTAAAAGAGAAAAAAGTGTAGTGATTTCTTTCCCTAACTTCTTCAGAGTATTATTTACGTTCAATAAAATGAATCTATTTTGATTTGCAATTTATGTATTTATGTAAACACAACTACAATGAAGATACAAAGCACTTCCATTACCCACAAAAGATCCCCTATGTCCCACTGTGAGGCAGTATCCCTCTTTGTCCCTACCCTGGTACACACTGATATTCTCTGTCACTAAAAAATAGATTTGCCCTTTCTAGAGTGCTATGTAAATGGAATGGAGTTATACTGTGTGTGTGTGTGTGTGTGTGTGTGTGTGTGTAATGTTTTGACTTTTTCAGTCCAATATTTGACTTTTTCACTCTTTTTGTCTTTGACTTTTTTCATTGAAGTTGACCTGGCTTTATCTTTGAAAGTTACCTTTTGCACACATGTAGGCCATACTTATTATTATAATCTGAAATATTCTTAATATACAATGATACATTTTAAGGTAAATTTATATTTTGGATTCATGAAAATTCAAGAAAAAAATAAAAAGTAACAAATTAGAAGTTACAGGGCAAATATAATATAAATTTTGTCAGTAGGAAAAAGTGAAGGAAGTAACTACAGAGAAGTATATTAGATTGTTCCGTTTGTCTCTAGAATTATCATTATGTACCACAAAGACCAAATTTGCTTTTGGGTGGTATTAATTTCACATTAAGAGATGACCTTTGTTAGGATGGAGACTCCTTAGGTCTAAGCAATTTCATAGAAAGAAGTAATGGGAGTAGCCACTGTGATAACAATGAAAGTATCTGCTCACAAGAGAGCAGTGATGCTATGTCATTAGATAAAACACACATTTTGATTTGTATTAGGGAACCGGAAATAGAGAGAAACAGGGAAAACAGAAATTAAAATTTTATGTATAGATAAGCTTACTCTCGGACAATAAAAAAGCACTGGGCCAAAATGAAACTCTTGTGGGGAGATTTTTGCCCCAATTAACTTTAAATTTAGTCATTGGATTCCAGGCAATCAGTGCACACTTCTCCTAGCCAATGTGACTTTGATTAGGTTGTCACACAGTCTTATTGGGGATGAAATTAGCGCACTTATTTGTCCCTTGCATGAAGCTATGTCTTCCTATTTAGGCTTTATTGGTAATAATGGGCATGTTTTGGTTCTCCATCTGTCCCTTATTTCTCAATTCATTCAAAGATCAGGCAGGAGCCTTAATTATCTCAATATCTCTGAGGTATGAAACTTTATGCCAAAGAGAGTTGTCTCTAAGGGATAATCCTCAAGATTAAGAGATTTTATTTATTTATTTATTTATTTTTAATGAGAATAGAAATTGTTCTCCTAAGTGGAGGGAGAGAGAGAGGAGTTTTATGAAAGATATCACTGTGGTTTAGACCTGGTCTGGCTGCACACTCCCAGGGATGTTCCAGACATCCCAGAGAGAAAAGTAGAAGGGAATCAATTCTCTTCTCTAGGATTAGAGACAGGGAGGTAACAAGATTACAGAGAAAATAAATGCCTGCTGTTACTAGAAAGATGGAATTATCTATAGCCTGCAGAAGCCTTTGTGCCCTTGTGTAGCACAGGTGCATTACAGAGATTCAGCTGCCCCTTCCAGAATGCTAAGGACACAGTGAAAAAGACCTATCAGAGCTGAGGGGACCAAGAAGCTGGATTAAAACCACAACTCAGTGGTGGTCCACCATGCCTTCAGATCAAAGACCAGGTGGAACAAAAGAGGTTCCAATGGCTACCTGGATGGACAGGTCACTCAAGAATCACACTGCAAAACACTCCACCCTCTCCAGTACCCTAAAACCATGAAAGCTCCTAGAAGTTAAACAAAGTTCTTGACAAATGTATGGTGTATTATGATCTTCTGAATTGCATAAAAATAAATTTCACCTGCCCTTTATAATTAAGGGCTTAATATGGAAATTAAACTAAGAAAAATAACGATTTATTTCCCTATACACCTGAATTTTATGAAATTCAATTTTATGGATTAATTATCCTGGTTGGCACACACCACTGTGGATTCCCATTGATTTTATCATTAGCCACTGCCCTTAGGTCTTCTCCCCATGGGCCATTCGTAAATAATGTTTCCATCACTCTGTACCCATGAAGATTTAAAAAGAAAAAATATTCAGGAGCTTCTATTTATCACTATTAATGTTCATTCTGTTAGACATTAATCCATATATAGTTTCTTAGTATTGTCTAAATTAATAATTTGATAATAATATGATCCATCACTGTCTTATTAAGTACACAACCAATTGTTCAGAAAGGCAGCTATCTAGGTGGAAAGAACTTGAGAAAAGGAGAACGGGATGGAATGCAGAATTAAATAAAGGAATGACTTGTTTTTGCTCTTGCTGCATTTGCCACTGGTTTTAGTTTTGTTCTTAGTGGGAAGCGGGAGCAAATGGAATAGATGATTCATTCATAGAACAGTACTTCCCTTAAGTACTGCAAGGCCAAGCAAGGATAGAGAACGGTATCCTTATCATTGTGCCGTAATGAAAGCCTTGGCAGAAAGACGACATTTCAGAATGGCACATGCCTTTTGAGGCCAAGTGGGTGGAGTGGAAGGGACCCGGACGTTTGAACCTATTAATGCATTTGTCCAAGGACAAAGAGCTAGATAGTCAAAGGTTTCGTCTAGAAATGTTTTAACTTATAATAAAGTAGTTTGTCAATAACTCTGTTAGTCTTTCTGGTTCTATAAAGACTAAATCAAATGAATTTTTTACCCTATAGCACCTAAAGACAATCTGAATATTCACCATGAACCCTCTCTTCTCCACGATAAATATTTGCTATTTCTTAAATTTTACTCTGAACAGATCATTTCCAGATCATTTACTCTTCTGATTGCCTTTTTCTGGATGTTCTCCAGTTGGTGATCAACCAACAGAAATTGGTAATATATTTGAGAGCGGAGCGTTTAGTGCTCAACGTACAACTTTTTGAAAAAGAGCAGCAGGCTACTCCAGCACCTATCAGTAGAAGATTTAATTCCTGTTGTGTAAAATGCAGACTTCGATGTGCATTGCTTCTCCAAACTGCTCAAATTAGTGTTTCAAATCACAATGTCACGCATTCACTTCAAAATTGCACTACTAAAGATGGAAGAGAAGGCTTGACATAAACACTCTAAAGCAAAATTTAAAACCCCAGACAAGTTGCTTTGCTGGAAAATAGATGCCCAATCTGTGGCAGATTTTATCCATCTAAGTTTGTCTTTATTTGCTGTTGACAGCTCTATAAAATGGCACATTTGTGAATGACATCAATGAAATCTGTGAAGGGATTGTCTAATGAAAGCCACACAAAAATTATAACGGTACCAAATATCACTAAGTTTTCAAGTCTCTAAGAAGCTGGTAAAGTTTTTGTTACAGTACAATCTGCCATATGACCAAGACTCATATTTTGCTTTCCTTAGTTTTAATAAAAATATACCTTATGACCGTATATGGTTACATATAATCAGAGATATCTAAATAGGCTAAGGTTGCGAAACCACTAAGTCATATACTTATTAATGACAGGGATCATGCATTGTTTGCAAGAACATAGAGTCAACATGAGAACCATTCAAGTTCTAAGTAGTATAAGAATTTAGACTTTGTAACTGCTCATATCCAGGTATGAATCTCATCTCTGATTTGTGCAGTTGAACAAAGTACTTTCCTAATTTCCAGTTTCATCGTTTGTAAAATAGAAACAATATCTATCTCCTTAAACTGTTCTGTTGATTGGATTAGCTAATAGAGTTGATTAGGAAATTCTCTTGCAAAACAAAAGAAACATAAATTCTTACTATGTGCCAATGTTCTAAGCAGGTTATATGAACTAATTCATTTTAATTCTCACAAAAACTTTAAGATGAGGTTGTGGTTCTTTATTTTACAGATAAGAAAATTGAAGTACAGAAAATTTAAGCAATTTACCAGAGGTTGTACAAATACCACTCAAGCTTCTGACTCTATTACTTCTAAAGTACTAGAAAATTCTTAACAACTCATAGCTGCTGTTATGATAATGACAGTAATGATGGAGTTTATAGTTTTGACAGGTTAACTGGAGAAAATAGGCAAATTACAAAAGACATTTTAAGTAAAGAGTAGCAACCTCTGTTTTAACGTTATGTATAAGAAGCCCTAAAAAAATGTCAATTCCAAGTTTTCATTGAAATTCTAGTAAAATATTGGTAATGTAAGCAGAAATAAGAATTGGAACCAGGAGTTAAATAGTCTAGTATATGAAAAAAATTGAGAATGGTAATGTGGTATGCAAATTTGAAAAAAAGCTATTATAAAAGATAATGGTATTTATAAAAACTGCCAAACATCACCTATGAGAGAGCGATTAGTTAAAGGCTAAGTAATAGTAACAGTAGGGTAAGGAGTCAAGAAAATCATGGGGCTGATCTATTCAAAGGGTGAGCAAATTCAGATAAAAGAATCAGCAACCATATCCTCAAAATCCTATGAATCTGTTGAATTGTCAGGGCTTAGATTTCTTTATGAACTTTTGCTATCCCATAATGGCATTGATAGGAGTCCATTCATACTTTATAAAGTTGGCTTAGCAAGTGTGTATTATGTTAAGTTATTTAAAAGTTATCCATTTTTATTCTCATTATTATTTTTTTTCCTTTTTGTAGCACCCATGAACTCACAAATTAATCCATTGTTCAAACTGACAATTTCTAGATTGCAGAATGTGCATTTGTACCTTTGGGGTATTTTAGAGAAATAATAATCAACTAAGTTATTTATTTAAAATTCAAGTTCCAATACATGTGCATGTTTCACTCTTTTCTAACTGAAGTAACCTGAGGGTTTTAACATGAACAATCATTCCTTTTATGGATTATAATAATTATTTCAGATCAAGCTTTAAATTCCATTTAGATCTGTTTTAAAAAAAAGATCCAGAAACTCCAAAAATAGCATTACTGTCAATTAGGTAAATACCGGAATTTTAAGGGATTATTAAAAATGTTTTAAAAATGATAGGTTTTCTGTATTCAGCTGTAAAAGACCTGGAAAATTTTTGTCTGTTGGTTGATTAGATTTTACCTGTTTTGGTCATGTAATTACAATAGCTATTACATGATAAGTAATGTAAGGTTATTATAAAGAAAATATTATTATTGTCTATGGTTTATACATTTTTAGGGAGGGGAAGAGGGGATGCCTTCTCTAACCGAAAAATCATTTAGTGCTTATTATTTTAGTAGGGATTTTTCCAGATCGATGGGTACAGATATCACATACCTTAACAAATGTATCTGGACTCATAAGTTACTTTAAATGGTTCATTCAGAGAACCTTGAAGTTCAATAGTATCTACAAGAAACAACTAATGTGATGGTAATAATTGTTTGAAAGCACGGTTGTGGTCTTCTGGTTAGGTGATGTACATATATATTCATTAAGCTTCTTAAGTCCCAGATATGGTTAGACTATTATAATTACATTGAAAGGTGTTAAAATTCTAGGGATGATAGTTTTTAATGATATGCCCGAGATACCACAAATATTCTAGTGCAAACTTGAAAAAGAGCAGAGACTTCACTTCCAAACTTCTGATGACAAAATAATATTTTTTTTCCATGAGTTTCTACCAGAATCCCACTTTGACACACACAGACATTCTAATCTTGCATCTCTCTTGGGGACTGTTAATGCAGTAAAAATACCCGATCTGGCATTAAAGTGTAACTTGTGGCAAGTTCATAAGGAAGGGGCAAATGTTTTTTATTCATGTTCTTTTTTATTCTAAAGCACAAATGTGGTTATATACAAATTAGTTTGCCTAAAAATATTGCTTTTATACCGTACTATATGAGGAAGGTGTGTGTGTGCGTGTGTGTGTTATAGAATGCATACCGACTCTCAATTGAAAATTGAATTGAAAATAGAATCAGATGAATTTTAACCGTAGTTAATCAAAGATTAGTTTTAATTGAATAGTCATAAGATGTACCTAGTATCAATTGTCTATTCTCATTTTATGTTGATCGTCTTTGAGGGATCTAGAGAGAGAAGTATGCTGAAATGATTTGGCCATCAAAACTATACTTTTATGTTAGCATTTCAAACTTTTCTTCCACAAAACATTTTCACAGAACTAAATTTCCATGGGCTTCACTTTTATTTTCTGAAGTCTGAACACTTTCTTGTTAAGCATCAACAATACTGGAGGGTCGTGAAGAAGATGTATTGATACAATTGCTAAGTATCTTCCATCTGCTCTAGGGCTGTCCTTATTCCCACCCAGTCAGTAATGTCATTGCTTGATGCTTGGTCCAAAGGGTTAAGCCACACACAAGAACTGATTATTTTCCTATATATCCAATTACCACTTACTGAAGGTTTTCAGAAAGTATCCTAGACTAAATGAGTACCGAAGCGAGAAAAAACAAACCTGAAAATATTTTAAAAGCTTCTTGTCCACCTGCAGGTGAACCCTAGAATTTATGTCCAATATTTGGCATTGGTTCAAACCTACTCAGCTGACAAACAGTCGAAAGGGCAAGATACAGTGTCAAAGAAATACAAAAGTTGGCAAGAGTTAGAAAAATGTTCAGGGATCCAGCGAAGCAATCTGGGATTCTAGTAGGAACCTAACCCCAGGAGTCCAAAGCAGCTAACCAGTCAGATTAAACTGATGTATAGAAATTCATATAGAGGAAACAGTATAATAGAAAGGATATTTCAGAATTAGAAGGCCTGAGATCAAACGTTTATAATGCTGCGGAGGTAAAAGTGAGTAAGTTATTTTACTTCATTACATACACTACTAAATTTAAAGTTAAAGTGTTTTGTTTTTGGATACTCACTATTAATTATCTTGTCTATCATAGTTGTATTTGATTATTGCATGCTATTTGCTTTATATTTGTGTTGTAGCTAGTTGTGACAGATGGACCTCAATAAACGATGCTTCCTGATTTTCACGCTCACATCTACATTTATTTTCTGATGCTGCCTCCCTTGAGCCAATAGAATTCGTGGAAGTAATTCAATGACAGAACTAGATCTAAATCTTCTAAAGGCCTGGAGCCACCATACAGGAATTTTGGCCCCTCTGCTGAAGAGATGACACAGGAAAACTGCATGAAGAGAAGGGACCCCTCAGAGTACCTAGTGAGGTTGAGGAGCCCAGCTATCCCAGCTCCCCAGCTGGCCCGAGACTCCTAGCCATCCCACTGAGGAACCAGACAGGCAAATGTGACATCATGGGCATGTGATATCAGTCCAGTCCAGTCACCAGATCACCGCAATGCTACGTAACAGGACAGGCACCAGCTGATCAAAGTCAACCCAGAGAACAGTAGGAGAAAAGAAAAAGGTTTTTGTTGCGATCTGTTCAAGAAAGCTTTACCTCAGTGTGACTGAACTTTATTGAGGTCTATTCCAGATGTGAGCCTCTGACCTCCTTTTTCTTAGAATATTTCTATTAGAAAACTCATAATTTCAAATTCTTTCTCTACTCATTTGAAAGGTATGTAGACATCTTCTTAAATGCCTTTTGCCAGTTTAAGATTCAGGGAATGTCTTTCTCAAGGATCTGAGTCCCTTAATTAATGGAATCACCAAAGAAGACAACACCCCTGTACCCCAGTGTGCAAGAGGATAGGACCCTAAGTTAGTTGGATGTCTTGCTCCAAGTGTAAAACTACCTCTTGTTGTGAAGATAGAGGAGAGTTTACTTTTTCTTTGGGCAGAGCCAATCAGAGCCTATAGTGGTGTTTCAGCTATTATTGTGTTGTTTAATTCTGTAGGGAGGAAAATTGGAGTGATGTTCGAATAGTCAGAGACTAGATATAACCAATGGACTTCCTGTTCTGACTTTTGTCCAGCCCTGTGTGCACTGAGCAATACATATAAATTACATGAAAAGTAGAAAGATGATATTTGATGAGGGATTTAAAAACTTCAATAGAGAAGTCCCCTGAATAGAACGAGTTATTTTAAACCCAAAGACAAAGCAATGGCATTTTAAACACTTATAGCACAAATGAACTTGTATTCTTCTCATTCCAAAATCAGCGAGCTATAAATGGCACAGTTAACAAAACACACAGTTTATTCATCACTGCAAATGCAAAAGGCACATTGATCAAGTGTCATTAATTTACATGATTAAGTGTCAAGTGGGCGATTCATAAATTTAGCCTCATTTTAGAAGGCAAACACATCTCTCAGTAGGGGTTAAGGAGCTGAGCAGGAAAAACGAAATTAAATTCCATCTAATCTTTCTAAGAAGTTTTAGCTTTGTATCAACAATTTAGCTCACTATTATGGTCAATGATGTGTGGAGCTTCTAGATACACCTTAAAACTCCAGTGGAAACAGAATAATGGACCTGACAGTCTTGGGGAAATGTTGTATCCTTAGTCATTTTAATACAGGTCATTAAAAAAAAAAATTATCATGTCATTAGAAAAAGTTGGAGCTGCCTAAAGAGAATGCCTTAGGTCAGCCTGACTGGGTGAAAGGAAAGGAGACAGGAATAGGTATGCACATAGTGAGAGGAGATCTCCAGATGAAATGGAAAGTTTTCAAAATCTCTTTCCCATCTGTCTTGTATTCTTGCATAGGGCACACCATGCTATTAACCCAGGATGTAATGTTCAATGAATATTGCATTTTGTAGCATTTCTCTGTTGAAAGGCTTAGGTATTTTTCATGATATATTGTTCATTTATCAAAGGTACTTTACAGATTTTGGTTGGAAAAACGGAATGTGTGAGAGATATATAGCTGGCACTTTATGAGGAAAAGTGAATAAGGCATTTTAGAATATTTGAATCCAGGTATAGTTGAATCCAAAGAAATACTGCAGGATTGTGATATGCTGGCCAAACTGCTGTGAGGAACCTCAAGAGATGCATGCATTGAGAGCAGTCTTCTTTTAGTTTCACGTGTCTTATTAACAATAAGCACCCTCCCCGTTTTTAAAGATGTGCTGTGGTACATGAGATAATATGTTCTCTGTCTCCTGTTCCACCTTTATTCTCCGTCATCTTCCAGTTGTAAAAGGGAATATTTTGTAGTCTTCCTGATTAAAGGTTATAAAAGAAAATATTTGATTTAAGCCAAAGCTGTCTATTACTTTTTTAAAGGGAACTCTTCTCTCCTTTCTTATCTGTCTTTCTCTCTTCCCCTATCATTTTTTTTCTCTTTTTTTCTGAGTGAACCCTTCACAGAGCTGTAGATGAAAGGAAAAGAAATGCAGAAAACATGAAGTAAAACGTATTGAATTGTAGCTGAGTAGACTGTTTGGATGGAAAAGTTTTCCAAGGATTGGTTCTTTGTAAGAGCTCATTTGAGTCTAGATACAGAAATTTCTGAATCTGTAGAGATGATTTGTATGCTTCCCTAATCCTGGAATGCTCCAATTATAGAATTTGGTAATGAGGTATTTCTAAAGAAAAAGGATCAGTGAGGCCCTTGGTGATAAAAACTTCAGGTAAAAAAAAGAAAAATGAGCACATCTGATTTAATATATGAGCAGCCCAAGAAAGGGACTTCTCTGCCATTGCTAGGCTTTCTACAGCATTTTTTAATGTTTCACCTGAGGCGTTCATTCCCTAGGGCTGTTGTAACTGGGTAACTTAACACAACGGGTCTGGAAACTAGAGGTCTGAAACCCAGGTGTGCCAGGGCCATAGTACCTGAGTCCTTCCTTGCCTCTCCATACCTCTTGCTGGGTGCCAGAATGCTTTGGTGTCCGAGCTAACAGAAACACCACTCCAATCTGTGCCTCTGTGGTCACATGGCTTTATCTCTGTGTGAGTCCTGTGTCCAAATGTCCCTCATCTCATAAGGACACCCATCACTGGATACGCGGTTTTCTTCTAGAAGTACTAAATTAAAAGAACATTTATTTAAAATCATGAAAGAGATCTCCTTCCTTTACATCATAGTTACCCTTTCATCCTACATTTCAAGGCTTTCTACCACCATCGGCCTGACCATTCTTCATCTTATTTATCCTGAGAGATATTTCCTACATTTTAATAAAGCACCCATTGTCCTCTTTTCCCTTAGTCTTCCTCCATTACTCAATTCCTACCTCCAAGCAATTTTCCAAGAGTTTGCTCTTACACAAATACAATTTAGCTTTTCTGCCAAGCATTTAATTAGATAACCTTTTACAAAATAACAAATAAACTACTATGCAACAGAGAAATATAAACATAGCCATATAGACACATATGCATCAACTACACAATTTCAAAATTCCTGGCCTGAGCAATTTTCATCAACGGCCTTAGCATCCTGCTGTATCTTACAAAGGTTGCCCTGCAGCCAGGAATACTATTGTATACATAATGCGAGTAATCTATCTTAATTTTAAATCAGATAGAAAAAAAGATTTGGCACTAATAACTCAGCTGCCCTGAGTGATGCTCCTTTTTATTCTTCACCATAGTTATATGGCTATTTCCAATGCGCTACATTTTCCTCAACTTTCCCACGTAACCACATCCTCCATTATTCTCAGGGACTTCATGTTCCCACCTCAAGTAAAAAATAGAAGTTGTGAGGCAAAAACTTGCTCAATTTTCTGCCAAACCATCTGCAAATGTTTTACATATGTGTGTATGCTCCTTTCTCTCTACCTCCTCCTCTCACATCCATATAAAAATATTGCCTCCTATTTTAAATTTTTTCCAAAACTGATTTCATTACATTACATTCCTCCACCTTCACCCTCACCGAAGAAACAAACAAAAAACAAACGGATTCTCCCTTGCACATTTCCTTCACCAATAACGGGGAAAACTATTAACTGGTACCTCGGCTCTCACCCATATTTGATTTAGATGATATTTAGACGAGACTTCAGAGTTGCTGCTGGAGTGAGTTAAGGCTTTTGTTGGGGTGGAATAAATGTACTGTGCTTGTGAGAAGGACATGAGTCTGGGGGAGCAGTGGCAGAATGTTACAGAGTAACTGTTTGTTTCCCCCCAAATTCGTATGTTGAAATGCTAACCCCCATTGTGATACTAGGAGGTGGGGCCTCTGGGAAGTGATTAGGTCATGAGGGTGAAGTCCTCACGAGTAGAATTAGTGCTCTTATAAAAGGGACCCCAGGACATTTTCTAGCTCTTCCCCTTCCTCCACGTGAGGATACCGCGAGAAGACAGCCATTTGTAAACTAGAAAGATGGCTCTCATCAGACACTGCATCTGCCAGTGCCTTCATCCAGGAGTCCCCAACCTCCAGAATTGTGAGAAATAACTGTTTGTTGTTTAAGACACCTAATCCATGTTTTTCTGTTTTGTTTTGTTTTTGTTTTTGTTTTGTTTTGTTTTTATAGCCACCCAAACAGATGGAAACATTGCCCAAGCTAGTGTTTTATTCATCTTTTCACCCCATTGGTGAAGGAGGAGTCCTTACTTCAGGGTTATGAGGATGGCTGAAGACCCCATACTCAACACTGGATAGGTGAGGTTGACAGCTTTTTACTAGTCACATTTATTCACAGCTTGGAGGATGAGGGTGCCATGCGGATACCATCGCAGCTTGGGGGATGAGGAAGAGTTGCACTGAAAAAAATGAATCCATCAGCAGGGACTGTGGGAGGTAGGCTTTGAAGTGAAGACAGGGTAGGGTGACTTAATTCCTACAGAGCGAGTGACTGGATTGTTTGAATAAATCTGTGGGCTGGCAGGGAAGTGAAGTCTTCTACTGAGAGATAAGCAAGCATTGTGTTCAATCTCCATGAAAATGAGGGTTGCTTGGCTATAGGACCTTATCGATACCAGCACAATAGTGAGATGAACTTGCAGTTAGGACAGTCAGGGTGCGCTGGGTTTTCCCCAATGTCAAGGCAGAGGTAATACGGTACCTTAAGCTTAGACCTGATTTCATAGCTACATCATTGTTGGATTCTCCTTTTCTTTAGCATCCAATCATTTCATAGATTCTGTCAGCGCTGCTAGTATACTAGCTCTTAAATCGTCATTGCCATCAACCTACTTCCCCCCATCCCTTTACTTGGGCTCATCCCTGATTATCCATCGGAACTTGACATAGCAATGACCTCTCCTGGGTCTCTTCTATGAACTTCTGGAGAGTGTGAGAACTGCCCCTTACTGTTCTCATAGAATTCTTGGATTAACCCTCATCAAACACATCTTCTGGAAACTATTATTTACTCTTTATTGTTTTTGCAAAATAGACTCCAAGCTTTAAGTGTCAGAAACTGTGTTTTGTGCACTGTATTCCTAATGTGTGGTACAACGTAGACACACAGTAAATAGATGTTCAGTTAAAAATAAAAATGACACTGAATTGAATATACACCTATCCTGATATAGCTAAATCAGCACGGTCAAAACTGTTAATCCCAGTATTCAAGACATTTCTGGTTCCTTACTAGCACTTTTCTTCCTCACCCTTTCTCATCTTGCTACTCATTAGGTTTTGTTTTCATGCACAACACTAGCTGGCACCATCAGTGATGTATTGTTTTCCCCAGGTTCCTGGGAAGCACTTTGCTGTTCATAGAGCAACATTAATTCTTGCCATTGGTCTGAGAACCCAACAGAGCAATGTAATTTATTTCTATTTTCGTCCTTCTGGAAATCCCAGGCAGCACCTGCCAGGGTATGGCTGTTGTATCAGAAAACCGAATGGAAAGAAAATGAATATGTATCTTGGTCCCCAAAGAGAAAGCCGTTTTCACTGCAGCTAAGCTTGACAGTTTAAGACTCCCATTTGACTCCGAAGAACATGAAACGCTCCACTACTTTTTGAAATCATTTGCTTATATGTGGCTGCCATTCACACATCCCAGCATGTCCTTTTCCTTCATACCCCAAAGGGAAGAGAAATATGAACCTCTTCCATTCAGAGATCACTGAATAATGTTTGCTACTATCAGATTTCATTGGCTTCAGCGCTGTTATTTGTTAAAAATATGTGGTTGAATCTGGAAGCCAACAACATTCCCCCAGGGTACCCATTAAGCAGAAGGAGAATGCAGTTGTAAACAATCTGTTTTGTAAAATAGAGGTCTCTAGAAGGGAAGACATCAAAAATTGTTTGTTGAATATTTCATAGCTTAGAATGTACACTTTACGAACAGGGAGGGAATTGTAGAGGATAGTCACTCAAAAACACAATTTCCAGGGAAGACATTTTCGACTTTTTTTCAATGATTTTATAGGGGAAGCTAGAATGTGAGTGAGCAGTGAAGGAGAGAAAACAAATGACATGAGCGAAAAGTGGGAAAAAATATTAACTTTCCAAATTTCTCAGAATGATGTTCCCTTTTACTGATTACCCGTGAAATGGTTGTATAAGTGTATGCTTTGCCATAAGCTTGAGACAATTTGTTTCATGTTACCTAGTAAACAATACAGATATCATAATCAAAGTGGAACCATCTGTGTAGGATTGCAAAGGTTTTTGTTTCTTCCTACAGGTGGAAAGATGGTTTGAACTCAGATGTACTAGATTCACAGGCTTTATTCTAATATCCATGGCATTTCCAGGTTTCAGAAGTTAGGCAACATCTTTAATATACACACCAAAATATGTAATTTATTTGGGCACATTCCAGTCTTCCGCTGTGAGCTTGTTCAATTTCACATTTACCAGTATATTACAATCCGTGCATTAATAATGCTTTAACACTTGTGAAATTAAATCAACTAGTTTGAGAATATGCCCTACTTTACAAATGATGAAAATCAATTCCAATAAAATATATGCCATGTCAAAAGCATTTGATTTTGGTTTGAGGTCATTTAAAGTATCGTGATAAAGGGGAGAACCAAATATCATTATAAAGGGAGGACCACATTAGTGATGTTTATGGGTTCCATAATTTTTAAAAATTGTATGCATTTATTTTTACTTATTTATTGATAGACTTTATTTATACACTTTGTTTTTAGAGCATTTTCAGGTGCACAGAAAGTTTGAGCGTAAAGTACAGAGATTTCCCATGTACTGACTGCCCCACATTTGCACAACCTCCCCCTACTTTCAACATTCCTCATCAGACACGTGTATTTATTACATTCAATGAACCTACAATGCCACATCAGTATCACTCACAATTTGTAATTTACATTAGGGTTCACTCTTTGTATTGTATTTTCTATGAGTTTTGATAAATGTAAATGACGTATATCCACCATTAAAATATCCTACGGAATAGTATCACCGCCCTAAAAATGTTCTGTATTATGCCTATTTATCCCTTGCTTTACCCTGAGCCTGGAAACCACTGACTTTCACTGACTCCATTGTTTTGCCTTTTCCATAATATCATATATTTGGAATCATATAGTATGTAGCCTTTCCTGATTGGCTTTTTTCCCCTACTTAGTAATCTGAAATGTCCCTCCAGGTCTTTTCATGACTTGATAACTCATTTCTTCCATTGTCTGGATGTACCACAGTTTATTCATCTAGTCATCAACTGAAGGCCATCTTGGTTGCTTCCAAGTTTTAATAATTATGAATAAAGCAGCTGTAAAACACCCACGTACAGGTTTCTGTGTCAACATAAGTTTTCAGCTCCTTTGGATAAATATCAAGGAACACAATTACTGGATCATATGGTATGAGTATGTTTAGTTTTGTTAGACTCTACCAAACTCTCCTTCAAAGTGGCTGTACCAATTTTCATTCCTATCAGAAATAAATGAGATTTCCTATTACCCCACATCCTCACCAGCATTTGGTGGGGTCAGTGTTTTGCATTTTGACCATTCTAATAGGTCTAATAGTGGTATCTATTGCTGTTTTAATTTGTATTTCCCTAACGGCAAGTGATGTTAAGCATCTTTTCTTATTTGCTTTGCTTATTTGCCATCTGACCTTTTCTTTGGTGAGGTGTCTGTTCAAGGTTTCTCCCTCTTTTTTTAATCAGGTGATTGGTTTTCTTGTTACATTTTCAGAGTTTTTGTAGGTTCAGTGATTTTTTTTTGTACTTTGCCTATATGAATATTTAATCTTACACAATTTTAAAGTGATTCTTTTCTGATTATAAAAGTCATACACACCTATTTTAGAAAATTTAGATATTATAAAAAAGGATGAAAAAGTCATGGTAAAAAGTGCTATAATACTAACATTCAGAGATAATATATAACATATTAGCAACATGTTAAAAAATATTGTGCATTGCCTGCAGAGGCAGAACAAACTTTCTTGCCTTTATTCTTTTCTTTCTCTCTTCTTGTCTTCCTGATATAAAAGTGTCTCCCTTCTTCTGTTTCTGGAGGCAAAGACATATGGCCTGGAAGTGTTTGCCCCTGAACAAAACTTTTTGCCCTTTCATTTAAGCTAAGTGGCACCTACTGTTTTAGGGTCCCAAGAGTGTTAAGAGGCAGTGTTTTGACAAAGAAGTTCCTCATAGTTGCTTCAAAAAATATATATATATATACGTATATATATATATATATATATATATGTGTGTGTGTGTATATATATGTGTATATATGTACATATATATATATATATATATATATTTAATTAACAAATACAAATTTGCCTTAAGAACAAGTACACAATGATATCCCTAGGACTCCAGCACCTTGTCTAATATTTCTCCCACCTTTCTCATTGAAATTGGCATTGCTCAGTCCTAAGAAGAACTGTATAATTTTGGTACATATGTGTGGATCAATAAATAATGTATGTTTTGTTTGGGGCATACTGAAATGTATTTAGGTGTCATTCAAGTTTAAAAATAATTTTCAACTTTTGTTCATGCAATATCATGTTTTTGAAATGTATACATGTTGACACAAATAGATAAGGTATTATAAGTATTTTCACATGACTTCAAAAATTTATTCTGTACAGGCATATAATATATGTATTTTTAAATGTCTGAATCATGCAGCATTGTGCTGTTTTAGAGAAATGTTTTTCTTACTACCATATTGGGGGTATATCTTTTAATCAAGTGCCCACAATTAATTTAAACTGTAGACTGGGTTTCTGTATCATCTTGAAATTATCTTGGCACTATGTAGCTTTAGCCCAAGATTCACTTTCTGATTTCATTTACTTCAAGCTTTACAGAGAATTAGATGAATAATTAGGTAAAGAAATCATATTCTTGACCTCATGAATAACATCTTGGGATCCCACTTTGTTACTGGTTGTGTATTGGTATTTCGTAAGTCTTACATTTTCCAGGCGATTTTAATGTGCATAAGTGGATAAATGTTTTCAGCATCTGTAGGATGCAACAGGTAACTTTTACGGTCTACTTAAGAGAAAAGAACCCAAGATACGATGCCTAATACAGTCATCTAGGTGGGATATTTAAAATATATCAGAGTGACTAACAAAAACTTTCTATTAGTGGATTAAAGTATATTCAAGTTGAATTAAACAAAGAATAATTGGAGTTAATATATCTGGACATCAACATAATTCTCTCCCATGCCTTTTTCAAATTACAAACTGTTAACAGATTATGCCAGAGGCAATGGAGAATTATGGAGTGCTGTTTTCAGAGCTGTAATGATTAAGGTCCTGATTCCCTAGTCTTGCATTTATGAGCCTCCGTGATGTAAATGGGATTTGCCTTTTTAAATTCTACCTTACTCATGTTCATGTACACTAGACCCCAGCCAAATCGACTTGTTTGCAATTTCAGCACATATTACTTTCCCCACATGTGTGCTTTAGCTCTTGATTTTCCATCTGCCTGGAATTTTCTTCTCCTATCATATTTTCTTGTCTATACCCTCCCCTTATGCAAAGCTCTTCATGAATACTGACTTCTTCATGCTTGTTCACCTTCTCCTCACCTTCTCTCATTTAGAGTAATACATTCACTCTTTTGTTTATATTGCACCTGATTCATGGTGGTCCCTGTGCTAGGTTCCGAGCATTTAAAGAAGAAAACACAGTTCTTACAAGAATTCACACATTAGAGAATGTGGCAGTGTAGAAAGAGTCTCTATGACTTAGTCACAATATAGGATGATTAAGTAGGATGACTAAGGTAAGCACAGCTTCCGTGAAAATGTAAACAAGTGGGATTCAGGTTGTCTGGGGCCACCTAGGAAGCACTTTTCTATGTCCTAATATTTCAGTAGATATTAAACAGGCCAAGTATCCAAAAATTACACAAGAGAAAAGCACTACGCACAGTGCCCCCTCTCTTCCCCTTTCATTCCACATGCCTAAATGGGTAGTGTGGGGACAGAGCCCCAAAAAGCAGTTTCCAGGCTCTCGGCCTCACATAGAAAGGTGCTGGCTCAGGTAGTAAATGGCCATCGACTGCGATCAAATGACCATCAGCTGTGGCTAGTTGGCCGTCAGCTGTAACCAGTGAGCCATTGGGCACTAATATAACTGCCGTGGCTAGGCTAGCAGCAAATGGGGGCTAGCAAGAAGATGGTGGCTGAGCCTGCAAGCGGCACAGTGAGGGTTGAGAATTGTGTTGCTCCTGGTTCCTGTGTCTCCAACCCAGTCGCCAGTGAGAGTATAGTGGTGTGACTCCCCTACCTATGGCTCCGTGGGTGTTCCTTTTTGGCCTCACCATATCCTGCATTCTTGTGTGGGGAGTGGGACCAGAGACCCCGCCGGACACCCTGCACGACAGGTAGTCTAGTACAAAACCTAAAATATGTGATGTAAATAAAGATGTGGTGAATGGATATATTATTTTTTACCAGGATTACTTGCTAAAGGATTTAAGCATGGGAGTAACATGATTTAGAAAAGTTTTCTCTCAGGGGCACAGAGAGGAGTAGGGAAGTCAGGATGCAGGCACTGGTAAGATATGGAATTCCTCTTCACCTGCAGTTTTGTCCATGTCAGAGCCACATGCATTGTGGATTATTTCTTTAACTAGACCTCAGTATCTCATCATTAGGATGGCTAACTGATGCAACTTTTCTCCTTGAGAGCATGCAGGCCAATGGACGGTCCACACACATTGTTCAGTGAAGAAAGAGATAAGGGAGTTTTGGTTGAAGTCAATAACATGGCACCAAGTATTGGTAAGGTCGACTCCAGGGAAGGTGGTATATCTGTGTTAACTTTTAGATATACAGCAGATCCTGGTTATTTTTCACAATGGCTAAAACTTCAATCGTAATTTGTATTGATAAATTGTCACCTTGATGGCCATTTAAATATATAGAGTGTTAACTAGAGGTTATACACTTGTATCGGAACTTTATATATTTCATCTGTTTTAATCCTCACAACTACTCTCATTAGGAATTTCTATTAATTCCATTTTATTAATGATGAAATTGAGGCACAGGAAAGTTGAACAAATTGCCCAGAGTTTCACAGCTAAAGGACAGGTGTGTTGGATACTAATGCCCAATCCTCTTAATGCTTGTCCTCTACTTCTAAAATGCATTTACAGGTTCTGAACAGCATACCTAACTGACAATTAAGGGACAGTTTTAAAACAGTTTGATTGAAAACAGACCACTTGACAGCAAACGTATTTCTTGATTAGTTTGCTAAGGATTCTGTAACAAAGTACCACAACCAGGTAGACTAGAAGTCTGAGGTGAAGGAGTTGGCAGGGTTGGTTCCCTCTGAGGATTGGGAGGGAAGGATTTGATCCAGGCATCTCTTTGTCTTCTAGATGGCCACCCTTTCCCTGTGTCTTCCCATCCTCCTCCTCTCTGTGCATATCTCTGTGTCTTAATTTCCCCCCTTTTATATGGACATCAGTCATATTAGATGAGGGTCCATTTTAACGACCTTAGTTTAAATTGATTACCTCTATAGAGACCCAACTAAGACCATATTCTGAGGGTTAGTACTTCAATGTACAAATTTTGCGGGAAATAATTTAACTCATAACATTTGCCATGAGTAAAAAATAGCAGTATAATAGTAAAATATAGAGTGGGATTTTGGTTTCTTTTAAAGGGAATACTTATTATATTTAAGAAGCATAGTCTGAATGAAATATTCCTTTGAAATTTTAAATGAACACTATCTAAAATTTCTATATTTTAAGGTAGTTTATAACACTAAGTGCCTCAAATATCATATTGTACTATTGAAAACTACTTTGAAAATTCTAGTCTCAAAGATGTAATTCTTTGTATGTTAATATGATATAGTATCATATCAATCTGTATATCTTAAACTGATTTGGAGTGAACCTGACCCTTGTTCAAAGAACATATTGTGGTTAATTTAGGACAAAGTCTAATCTAGTACTAATTTTATGTGAACATATTTTTAGCCTGTTTTGAGAGGTCAAAAATAGCAGACAGTTGTTTTCTGCCTAAGAGCCACTTATCATTAAGATAATACAAATGAATGATACACTGAAAAAGGGAAAGGGAGGAAAATAATCAACAGAGCAACTAATATTCCACTTATGCAAATTACTCTCATTTCTATTTCAATGCCAAAAAACAAGCATGACTGCAAGGCTGTTCTATAAACAATAGATAACACAGCTGTTCTTCAGAAGGCCATTTTTAAAATTACTTTTATTCATTAGGAAGTGAATTCTAAAAAAAAACACAAAAAAAACAAAAAACACGAAACTCTCTAACCTCTATTGATAACCTAAGAACATGCTTCTATAATTGGTGATAAACTGCCTTAATCATGGTAGGATAATGGATTTCCTACTAAAAATTCTGGTGCCCCTAAATTTGAACATTCGTCACAGATCCCCTCTATAGCATTTAGGTCTCTCAATTTCCTTCAGTATTTGATTTGTTTAAAAAGGATTTCACTGCTAAAGCAACTGGTTCCATTTCGCCAGTGCACAGAAGACTAAAAATAAAAGGCTTTATGCTTGGTTAGCCTTGCATTCAGCATTCTGGAACTGTTACTCCTCAGGAGGATAACTATTTTTCTGGAACAATCTAAACTACTGCTATGCCTCAAAGTAATTAGTGTAATGTTTAGCTTTTTTCCAACAGCATCTCACTTTGAAACTGGAATGATAGGATTATTCAGGAGTAGTCTTTGTTTTACAAACACACAATACTGTGAAACAATATGAAATGGTACAAAGACAGAGATTGCACAATATAATGCAATTCAATGCTATATTTCATATTTTGAAAATGTGTATGCCTAACTGTGAGGCCATGGGATACTCAATATTCATGTCCTGAAAACACACCAGAATTGTTAACATAAAGGTTTGACATTTAATGAGATAACACCAACAGTGAGCATAAAGCTAATTAAAGATCCTACCCTTTGAGTTTTTCTCAGTATGACTAAAGGTCTTGAAAACAAGATGAATGCCTAAATTAATATTCCCATTCAAATACATCGCTAACAGGGTTAATTCCACGTCATTTTAGAGGAAATATTGTCAGATACAATTTGTGATCAGGTGAATAAAATGAAGGGAGGTGGAGAAATTCTCCACTGATTTCAACTAATACTAACTTTTTAGGATGGGGGAAATGAGCAAATAGTTTTAATACTTAGACCAGGCCGTTGTTTTCCATTTTTTTTAACTTTCAAATTTGATTTCATTACTAAATCATGATGGTCCATAAATCAAACATGAACTCCTCTCCTAAAGTCACTCTTTGGTGAGCTGAAATGGGGCTAAGTGCAAAAATGCATTATTTTCAGAGAGCTTAAATCTATGGATTATTCATACTCTCACATTAGTGAAAGCTTTTTCTTGTTAAAGCTGTGCTTAACATTTTTTTTTAAACAGGTGGTTTGAATTACAGAAAGCCCTGCAATAATTTAATCTTCTTTAAGGTAAATAAGTTAAATTAGATTTCTTATAGGTTGACATAGGATTTTTAAAGCTGTATAGACAATTTCTTATATATTCTAGGACAATGTGTTTACTTGCTCTTCACATTAGATTTTGGGTCCCAGGAAAAATTTAAAAATCAACACAAGATATTAAATTTTTGAAAATCTGCAGGCATGGATGTAGCATGAGAGAATCATGATCTCGTTTGATTATAAGGCATCAATTAGTATTGTAACTTTCTTCTCCTCAAGAAATATTTACCTATTTAGAACTATTTAGAAACTTCCTGTGGCTTGGTAACACAGAAATTGATTGATTTACCAAAACAAACAAATAACAAAAAAAGGCATTCTACAAATGACACATCTCTCCTAAAGACACGTGTTTTTATTGCACTGGTATTCTGGGTTCTTCTTGGTAGTAAGGATGGATTATTGAGCATGAGCCTATGTCAGTACCCTAGCTCAGATTCTTTCTTTAGATTCAACAGCTCATTCCTCTTGGGTTTCACCAGGTCCTGACTTTAGATTCTACCTCCTCTCTCCACCCTTGTGCAGCCATGTTTGTTTGTTTGTTTGTTTGTTTTGTTTTATTTGTTTTAATCCTCACAGTTCTTCCTCTCAACCTGCATAGCCCTGTTCCAGGGGTCTCGAAAATGAATAAAACTAAACCTTTGCGATGGATTGCTCTCAGTCTGTGCCAAGTTTAAGTTGAGACAGTGAATTAATCTTTTTTTTTTTTCTCCCAGCAGAGGATACTAATACATTATAACTTCTTATCATTTTTATGGAAAACTCAAAGTTAACTTTACCAGATCAACTAATAGCAGATCATGAACCTAGAAATATCCAGCATGTATGAAAATTTACAGAACACTTTGCATCGGTATATTAGCTTTGCTCTAGGAAAGCCCATGTTTTGTATCAAATACTGAGTGAGTCTCAAAGCTAGTTGTGACAGCAAAATGCTTTCCATAATTTGTAAGCCAAATTAGAAGTAAACCTTAACTATTGTGTTGAAAGTATGTAATCTTCTTGTGCAGTGGTCTTAAAAGGAGAAACAATGGTCTTAAACCATTGAACACCTTTTTTTTTTTGAACGATTGTTATGTGCCAGTCACTGAGATTGATGTTCTGGGTACCACAGTGATTGATTCAGGAAGTTCAACCCTTACGGAGTTTATTATTTGGTCAAGAAGATGCATGTCAAATAAGTAATGATTAATCTAATGAATGCGATGTTAAGGCAGGTACAGAAACTAGGGGCATTGATGCCAGAATAGCAACTGAAGTCAAGTAGAAACGGGGTAGAGGGGAAGGCTCTCTTGAGGACAGTCATTTACTCTGAAACTTGAATGATGAGTAATAACTTGCTAGAGAGATTAGACATGAAATGAGAGGGAGAAGTAAAAAGAATGTACCATGCAGAAAACACTTGTTTGAGGCCTTTTGGTGAGATCGAACAAGATAATTTGCAGCTTCATGAATTTCTTCTTCCACCAAACTTGAATCTAGATGGATATCACAATAAAGCAAAAAACACAGGATGTCCTTTTCCAATTTGACATCCTGGAAGGACTCCTGATGACACAGAATTGAACACTGAGAACAATGCAAAAGATTGAATAGTCCACGATATGAAAGGCAATGATGTTTGAAAGCCAACATAAAAGTAGGGCAACTGCAATAATTTCACCATCATTAAATAAGTTTAATTTGGAATGCCTCTAAATATTGTTGCATATACTACGGCATGTTCAGCAGATGAACTAGAATACATCATTTTCTGATTCACTGAAGTTCTTATTAAATCTTACTCAAAAATGCAAATTCAGTAAAATGATAACACTTAAAAATTGTACGTGAAGATGGATTTAAAGCTTCAAATGAGAGCGAGAGCACAGCTAGATTAATTTGAGATATTAAAGTGGAAAACATTACTTCATTTAAAGAAGATATGTTGAGAAATTGCTTTCCAATATAAAAGAAAAATAATTTGAAGTCATTTAGCCAATTTGTCCTTAGCATGAGAGTTATATCTTTGCCAGGCAATCTTTCTTTATTGTTTATTATTTATTGAACATCAAGTATGCAGTACTATATAAATCATCAGAGACACAGTCCCTACCCTAAAGGCACACAATCTAATTCAGACGGAAAACAATTCAGACATAAAAGATGTCAAATGTGTTGATTAAAGCCAGAAGATTGAGATTCTTAATTATAAATATGTCTTTATAGCTTAGAAAGTTAAAATCATAAATAAGACAAAAGGCAAAATGATAGGGAAATCACATTCTAGGTGTGTTTTATATCGACAGTTTGCTATTATTCAAGAAATACTAATTATAATTTAGCTTGTGCGCAATCTTACTAGGAAAAAAATAAGCAGGAACATAATATAAAATTTTGGGAAGGTGATGCCAGGATTACCTTCTACTTTTTCTTAACCTTTTCATTTCCTTGCTATTTCCTAAAAAAAAAAAAACAACAACAAAATTATGGTTTATTATAACCCTTGATTATATCCATAGCAACATAATGCTTTTATCTCATTAATTCACACCATTTTTTTCAAAAGAAAACAAGTAGAAGCAAAATGAGCTCAAGTGTCCATTAAAACTTTCTCACTTTGCTTTTTAACTAGCCCAGGGTTTTTTCGGTTCCATGCCTTATATTATCACAGGAATAAAAGCAATATTTAAAGAGCATCCTTCACACAATGCTAATCTGTTATAAATTGGGAAGAACATCACATTCACCCAATGTGCAATACCAAAGGATGGATATAGACAGATAGATCTACCCATCTATGTCGTATGTACATTCCATCTGTGTCTATATCTGTATCTTCAACACCTAGCACATGATAGTTAGTCCATACATATTTGCTGATTTGCACCCAATCTTATTTTTTTGGCTGCATCTGAAATCTAAGAAAACTTGAATTCAAATATATAAAATTATAGAAATTCAATTAGAGTACACTATTAAAAGGTATAATGATTCAGAAATGGTGAACCTTTCTGTAAACATTATATATGACTAGATTTTAAAAACCTAATTTAAAAAATAAACTTTTCAGAGTAAGTACATTTGAAAATTTATAAAAATCCCAGTGTCATTGAGATTTCAGTTCAAAGCACATGATGCTAAAGCTCAGGCAATGAATTTATGTTTTGTGTGATTGGAATATATGTGAACATACATCTTAGACGTATCTACAGAAGATATTTTTATGCTTTTTAATAAATCTTATGCTGCATTTGAAATGTATGAAAAGTAAGCATCTGTTAATTCACTGGTTTCATATATATATATATATGTATGTATATATATATATATATATATATATATATATATATATATATATATATATATAGAGAGAGAGAGAGAGAGAGAGAGAGAGAGAGAGAGAGAGAGAGAGAGAGAGAGATCTATCTGTCTGTCTATATCCATATATATACCTGACTTGACTGTTTTGGATTGAGAGAATCTAGGGCTGGAAGTTGAGCTGAAAAGGTTCAGTAGTTGGTCACCACACTACAGTAAAGGACACTGTTAGATAACTGACCTCCATCTTTATCTGTGAGGAGAAAGTATTTGCCACTGAGCTCAGGCATTAGTCATACTGACCTAGATTCAAATTTTATCCTATTTACTTTGTGACAGTGGGCAATATGAACCTTCCTCAACCTCTTTTCCCCCTTAGTTTAAATTATAATAATGGATACTTACCTAAAAGAGTTGTTCTGACTTTTAAGTCCAATGGCTCATATGAAATACTTAGATCAAAATCTGGAGTCTTCTTATATGACTAAGAGAGGCCCAGGTCCCAGTTCACCTACAGTTTAGTCAGGAGCAGTGCCAGTCAGTAGTGGCTGATGATAAACAAAATGACCTGAGAGTTGAGGCAAATGGAAACGAGCATGTGCTGAATGTAAAAATTTGGGGAAAAAATCATTAGGCTGAGTCGGTGTCAAAAGTTTTTGAAGTAGTTAGGTATCACAACAAAGACTTGGGGTGGGGGGGCACATACAATGCAAAGTGTCCCAACTCTATTCCCTTCCTAGAGATTGGTTCCTTTACATTTATCTGGATTGTTCTGTGAGACAGGTTGGAGCGATGGAAATAGAGTATCCCAATGATTCTCTGATGAGGCTAGTACCTAATTGTAGAGATAAAAAGCCATTGGAATTCAAATGTTTTTTATTAATACCTGCAGCGTCTGCACAACTCGAATCATTGCAGGATTATCTCCATATTCCAAACAAAGGCAAATCTGTGTCTCATTATTTTCCATACTTGCTTGCTAAGTGTCCTTTGCTGGAGTTATAAACATTTACAGTCAAAGTGTGTGGACTATAGCCTGTACTTGGAAGGCGGTTTATTTCCTCAAGATGTTTCACAATGTAATATTTGCAAAGTGGCTAAGCACTGCACATGATAGATACTATTATCTCCATTTTATAGATGAGGAAACAGGTCCCAGAGCTAGCAGTGACAACATGAGGGTGCAAATCCAGGTGGTATGCTTCTAGAACTGATGAGTATAACCACTAAGTTATATGCCTCAGAAGCTCTACTCCACTTTGTAGAGCTTAACTAATTTACTTTCTAGTAATGGAAAAATAGGGAAGGAAAGGCAGTGTGATATAGAGGAAATGGATCATGTTATGTCCCCTGCTAAATTTATATGTTGGCAGTCCTCAGACTAGCACCTGATTTGGAAATAGAGTCACTGCAGATGTAATGAGTTAAATTAAAATGAGGTAGTTAGGGTGGGCCCTAATCCAGTATTACTGGTGAACTTATAAAAGAATGCCACGCAAAAAGTAAGACACACAGAGAGGAAATGTTACGGGAGTCTCGGTTCTTCTTGCTGACAGTGAAGAATCAAAGGTCAGCAAGCTGATTAGTATGCAAGCAGGGTTTTATTAGTGATATGTTCTCAGGGAAGAGAATGGGCTCAGCAGAGGTGGAAGAGAGAAAGGGAGATATATATATATATATATATACGAGTTATATATATATATATATATATATATATATATATATATATATATATATATACGAGTTATATATATATATATATATATATAGAGAGAGAGAGAGAGAGAGAGAGAGGTGGTGTCTACTCTTCCATGGGAGGGTGTGACCTCCAAAGATGGGTGGAAGTCTCTTGACTCAGATCCTTATCTCGCTCCAGACCACCTCTTCTCATCTGTTGTAAAAACAGATATGTGGCTGGAGGCAGGTAATCAAAGCTATTGATGAACTTTTTCTGTAGGCACTATGGACCCCCTCCCATCACTCCTCCTCCTCCTCCTGCATTTTCTAACTTCTACCTAACAGAAAGACATGGTGAACACAGGGAAGACATGGCCGGGTACACGCCAGAGACAGTCCTGGAACTTATCCTTTCTTCCTTCACAGTTCCCACAAGGAATCAACCCAAGTGAAACCTTGATCTCAGTCTCCCAGCCTTCAGAATGGTGAGAGAACACGTCCTATTGTTTAAGCCCCCCAGTTTGTTAAGGCAGCCTTAGCAAATGAATGCAGCTAGTCAAACCAACATACCATTTTCATTCTCGTAGCTAGGAGAAAAAATGGGAACAATTCAGTTCAGAACAAAATGTGCTGTCCTCAGGAGCCCAGCAAAGGCTTTGGGACCCGGGATTTCATAGCAGAGGAAGCTGACGTTAGGAGCAGGACAAAACAGTATTTTCTCTCATTAAATAGATTGTCATCAAGTGAATTCCATGAGTGCTTTGGTATATTGTTGGGCCAAAGACTCTGACGATCCCTAACTTCTTTCAGGGGCTCCGATGCCTCACTGCAAGAATCCCCCTAGGAGCTACATGGATCCTTCCACTCTCATTCCATTCTGCTTCCTGTTCCACTGCACGGTCAGTACAAAAATAATACCTTACCTCCTTCTGCTGCTGCTGCTCTTCTCTCCTTCCTGTGATACATTTAAGAAGAGCAACCTAAGTACAACTTATAGCTTGGCCACAGAGAAAAGAGATGAGCATATAGGCTCCAGAAAAACTGCATGAATATTTTTTTCCATTGATAAATGAGCCGATATGTTCTCAAACAAATGTACAGAGTTTCAATTTAAGACACAGAAAAGAAAATCCTCTCATTCAAATGTGTAGACAGTTTTTTTTTTTCTTTCTTAGACATTAGGCTTTTTACACCTGTATACATTTCTTGGTAACAAAGCTTGAATTTTTGAGAGTGCCGGTATTGGTTTTCTGAGCTAAAGATTAGTGCAGCTAAGGATGGTGAGAATAGGGTGGAAGCCAACTTTTCTGTAAGCTCAGCTTTGAGAACTCAGTACAACTCTCTGATTAATAAAGGGAGCATCCTTCACATAGGGAAAGAACACATACAGCTGTTCATTAGCTGTGAGAGGAAAGTATGGAATACACCTCTCCTCTCTTCTAAAGCCCGGATACCCTTATGTCCAGATTTGTTTCACTTTGTGAAGTTGGACTCCATCTTACCTCTCAGATAGGTACAAGTGACTAGAGTGCAAGAGAAGATGGTTGTTGTTTCCATTCACTCAACTAGTGTTTATTATGAGGTTATACAGTATTTGAGATTCAGGGAGGAATGAAACTAATAGATCTTACACATAAATAAGCAATTACAATGCAGTGTCATGAAAGACGATGAACAATTCTCAACGTATTTCCCAAAAGGTTTCCTTTAAGTTGAGATTTGGCAGGATAGAGAGCAGATCCTAAAAGGAGTATTAAATATAGGAATTTTCAAGAGAAAATGTTGCAAGCTTATTTCATAGTTGCAACCAGATACTTCATAACAGAAATGTATGCATTTCTATTTGAACTAAAAATATTGTGTAAATTATTGCTTTATTGTATTTACTAACAATCAAGCATGGTTGCACGCTTTGTTAATAAATCATTTAATTGATGAGGACAAGGTGAAATATTTCTCTGTTTTCTTGTTAATAAAGCCCCTTGGAATCCTGTCTACGAATCAAAAGCAATCTGCACTGGCTCCCACTTTTGATTATCTACCTGCTCAGGGAGAAAACACTTAATCGCCATCCAGTGGTTAGATAGAACAAATGCTCTTGAATTGGGGCAGAGAGTCATGTGTTAAGGGGAAGGGCACAGGCACACGTGTACCCACATGTACACAAAGCAAACTAAAACAAAACAAATAGATAAAACTGATTCCTACGTATGACCATGTAAAACCTACTTTACGAAACATGTGCTCTGGGAAGCAAAGAGTGAAATTTCCCATGAACAGACGACATGAGCTATAACTGTAAATCACATACATGTGAGTGAACTACAGTGGATTGGGAACGATTTCTAAACAATGCCTCACAGCTACAGGTCTCAACAGGCTAAGGTCTCAACAAAGCAGAGAATTCATCCCCCTCACGTAGCTGACTCTCTGTGTGACACTACCCGTCATTCTAAAGTCGCCCACAACTGGGGAAGTTTCAGGTCGAATAGTCTATATTACATTTTAAAGGTCACCTTAGAAATTAATTCAGACTACAGTTTAACACAATAGCATCTTTCTTTTGGTCATGATTTCGAAGAACTCCCACTTACTAATGATGGAAATGAAGGAGAAGCACTGACTGCTCTCTTCTCCATCAGCAATGGCCATCATAATCCACCCCAAAGTGAATCAACAGAAGGTTCAATTGTATTGATCTTTATTTAGCAATATAATTACCCACCTCACTGAGCCTCAGTGAATGTTTTTGAATGGTCTTGTATCTTTTGGAGCTATCTCTGCAAAAATGTCATCTATCGACAAAAAGCTCTTTATAACTCCGTTCCTTCTAATAATTGTACTTGAAATATATATTGTTCTCATGACACTCTTAAGAATAACATTCTGAGGGTTTCTCTCCAGAGTTCTGAGTCATGGTGTCAACTTGCATATCGAGTTAGATGGAACAAGATTGTATGACACTAACACAATAAACAGAAGCAAACAGATTCTGCTCCTTCTATCTCCCCCCACAGAAGGATATGAACATGATGAGAAAAATATATTAATTTAAATCCATCAATCATCATCTGAAATATTTTATTGAGAATTAGACGCCTCCTTCTAATTCTCAGCTATGAGCGGGGTAATGACATACACAAACAAAAACTCCTACATACCAGATGACTCCATAAACCAAAACATTCTAGAGGAAAAAAAGTGCTTAGATCTTCTACTTGTATAAGTCTGGGTTGCAATCAATTCGTGGATTTACACAAAAGAAAATTTGAGTAACGCTTTGGAATTTAAAAATGACTGTTAAGGAGGAAGTGTACTAAATAAGAAATTAAGCTACCCAAACTTTGTGCAATAAATCATACAAGTATATGATGAGAGACACAACCATTCATTCTATTAAAATGCAGTTTTTGAGCTTCAGTAAGATACAGCGGGGTATGTGGTTGAAGAAGAGAGTCTTCCCTCCTAAGGAGCTCAGGATCTAGTTAGTAGTTATGAAACTATGTAATAATTACTTGTTTCCCAGTTATATGCAATTGGGGTGTATACAAAATACTACGTGAGTGCAAAGGAAAATGCAATTAATTATGGAGGATTGTAGGATGTTATTATTTGAGCTAAATCTTGAAAGATGACTGAGTTTTTTGGAAAGTCAGGGAAATTTAGTCATGAACACCTAACAATGTTTAAGTATCAATAGTAGATTGCACATATTATAGCTTAAAACCAAAAGTTGTTTTTCTCACTCAAATAGCAGTCCACCAAAATGATTTAGGTCAGTCATCTATTCTCTGAGCAGTGATTCAGGACCCAGATTCCTTTTATCTTGTGGTTTTGTCATCTTCCAGGGCCTTGTTGTGGCAAGGAAAAAAAAATAAATAAATAAACCTAAATGTTGGAATCCTCTGTCAAGTTTTAGAATGCTGTATCTCAATTGTCTCTGTGTCTCAGTTCTCTCAATAAATGATCTTATGGTTAAAACTTATGTTTTAGTCTCGGGGGTTTCAAGGCCTAGACTATGATAGACTACATTATATTTTAGAAAGTTCTTTATAAGGTGAAAAAACCGATTTCTTTAAGCTAGGGTCATATCCTTATAAATACAGTTTCTAGAACTTCAACCATGAGATACATGTAAACATACATTCGGCTTCTTCCTAGTGTGTTTTCTTTTATAAGGATACTCCCACCATTCCTCTGACACCAGTTCTCATGCTATCCATGCTCAGTGTTCTTGTGGGCTTTATTAACTAAGCAGTTCGGTTTGGAAAGAACGTCCTGGTTCTTCAGATTCTACTCCTTGATCTTCTTGATTCAGAATGTATCTGTCCTAATTTCCATGACATCATTGCCGTTCTGAACTGCTCTGATAAGAACAAAAAAAAGCTGACAAAATGATCCCAAATACATGATGTTAATTAGTATTTTTGCAATAGTCAATATTTAGCATCCTTCTCAGCTTGGAGCTGCCTATAAGCTATGGTCTCCCATGCCTTAAACTGTAGAAAGCTAAAAGGTCCAAAAAAAGTTTGGCTTCGAATGGAGTGATCATTGGTCACTCAGAAAAATCACACTGTGAAGAAAAAGTTACTAATCTAACTCCAAGTAGGCCTTGCTTATTCATATTGGCCAACTTTGATGATATAGTAGACATCTGATCAAATATTAAAATGTATATTAGAAAAAAGCATATTGATTTTTTGGTAATATTGTTTATATAATTTAATTCATTTCAACTTAATGGCCTTTGAAAACTTTGGTGAATCCTTTGATTCTGTTCCAAACACTTAGCTTTATTTTAGTTTTTATTTTAATTAGAGAATTTGGAGGATTTTCTTACAGCTAGAGCACAATAGATCTGTTAGTAATAGAAACCTGACAAGAAGAAAGTTATTTATGTATGTTTTTGTGTGTGTGTGTTTGTGTGTGTGTGTGTATATGTATATATATGTTATATATAAATAATAATAATTCTGAAAACTTAGATAAAGACACTCAACTAAAATTTCCTCTAAATAGAAAAGCTGCAAATTTGAACCCAGACCCCTTCAGAAGTCACTGGAGTTGTGTAGACAGATTAGAATTTGTTTAACTCTCATTATATTGCCTGTATGTTTTTATAAAAGATAACATAGACTTATAGTTTGAAGTTAAAACAAAAAAGAAATGCTGTTGACCCTTGATTTATTTGTTCTTCCATTGGTAATAAGGAATTTGCACTTATCTAAATTTTTAAAAAAATGTGGGCTCCATTTTTACATTTTAACATTATATTCCTGGAACCTACAGGGTCTTATTATCACAAAACTAAGTGCAGTGAAAGTGACTTGATTGCCCCTATGTGGCTCAAAGAAAGGTTCTGCAATCGAGGCCCATTGACCCCGTCTGCCAGACTTAGTCGTACTTCTGCCCTTGAGCCAGTGCCAGGTGGCCAGGGAGATGGACCCTCTGACTTAAATCAAGCTCCGCAGCTTGGATAAGGATGTAGTGGTGGTCTCACCAGAACAAGAGTGAGAACAGGGAGGGGCTTGTAGGTAGATGCTGGACACCATTTCATACACAGCTTAAGAGAAAAAAGAGAAAATTGGAAAGAAAATTAACAAGGAAATTAACAAATGTCTAATATTGCTTATTAGCTTGATTATGGCATATATGGTATAACATGGTTTTAGGCTTTTTTTAATTGTGGCCTATATAATAGAGCTGCAAAATAATGAAGCAGGGTGATAATGGAAAGGATTATGGCATAGACACCTCCTCCAGTAATTTGCAGTGATACATTTAAAAGGGAAAAACAATAACAACTCAAACAACAAAATCCCCATCTAATGCTCCTTCCAAATAATGAAATTTTCTCCATAAAATATTCCTCCATCAAATCTGTGTATTCTATAACTTTTCCTAATTAAAGAGAATGATTCTATTCAACATGATAGAGATGATAAGAACCAGGCTTATGCTTAAAAAGTGGGGACAATGTTTCCGTTTTCTTAATAATGTGACTAAACAACTGAACGTATTCGTTTATCTCGGTTGACACTTTCCCATTTCCTTACTCCAAATGACTCTGGGTCAGAAAACAAACATTTTAACCAGAAAAATATTCCTTATTCAGAAAGTTACAACTGATGACAAACTGGGGATTCTAATAAATATTCTTTTGCAACTTTTCAATAACATTTATAACCGGAAGTGCTAAGCTATTAACTAACTACAGGCAATTTGGAAATGGAAAAAAACAACAACACTTCAAATATGCAATAATATTTTAACATGCGTTAACAGGAATTTCAAAAGAGGATTTATGACTATCAATGTGGCTCTGATGTTGTATTTTAACGTCCATCTCCTAAAATGCATAAAACTCCCCCACAGAGACATATAATAATTACATAACCGTGGCTCATGATTTGAGAGGAATAAATGGATGAAATGCACTAAGAAGCAGAACCTGAAACACAGATTATGTTTTATGTCTTGGGAATTTTGTGTTCAGAGAGGTTTAAAAGAAGTAAACTAACGTGAACAGCAATGAGTTAGTTCACCACTAACTCTTTGCCAATTGAAACAGACTTCCCAAACCGGCAGGTCAAATCGATGGCCAAGGGTTTTGCGCTGTAGATCACCTTTGAGCTGCCTTGTGGAGGGATGTGACTCTTGTCCTGGCTCACCTTCAGGGCCTCACAGGGTCTCACATCTGGTACTTGAGCTGAGTGCACCACTTTCTGCTTTAGAAAGTCAGATAGATCCTGATGGCTATAGGCCGACACTCTGTGTGTGGTGTGGGAAGGAACGGGGTGTCGGGGACGCTGGCACCCAGGACTTTCCACTGCGTGATTCAGCCCACAGACCTAAAACAGTAATGCCTCTTTGCAAATGAGCACTTCCCAGCTCATGGTTTTCCCCTTGACTTTCCTGTAAATGTAAATTAAAGTTAAGAAGGGAGGGAGAATATGACCCTTAATGTTTACACTTATCTGGAGTACGAGATGCATTTTTCAAGAGAAGAGGGCAAACCTCAAATGATCTGAGGTTTACATTAGTGTGCCAAAGGAGTGCTATTAATTGGCATCTTTTGCCAATTCAGACCTCTTCCTGATGCAAAGCCTGTCTGGAGATCTCAGGAGTGCAGGCTTTCGTGCCTCCTCCCTGGGAGATCCCATATCAGGTCTTGCCTGGAAACAGCCCAAGCACAGACTGTGGTCCCAATACTTCCATTTCTCCCCTTCCTATCAGTAAAAGCAGAATCTGTGAGAACTAATGTATTAAAAGAGAAAAATCCAAATGAAAGGTATTATTCAGTGTAAAAACTTCCCTCACACTGATACTTTACCCACTCTTTTCTCTTTTTAAGAGTTTACACTGGGGTATATTTACAGAGCTTGTGTGTGCCTAATCCCAGCTGTGATGTTTAGTCTGGTATGCTTGCTCAGTCGTTCCGCTGTTCCAGAAACACTTCACACTCCTGCCCTGTGAGGTCAGGTGGAGCTGGGAGACCTCCAGCTGCTCTGGGGAGACGCAGTACTGCCTTCAGACTAGGCGGACCCAGCCTAGGTGCAGACGTGGCTCACTCCTATGGACCAGGTTATGAACTGGAGGGATTAGAATTCTTCCCAGCACCTGTTAGCCTATGGCTTTGCTATGGAAATTAAGCTAGGAAATGTATTCTATAAGTCTGGAAGCTGAAGTTTAAATGCAGTCCATTTTAAAAGAGTACAGAGAACATGACAGTTTTTTCCTCTTTCTCCGTTCACTAAAAGGTTTTATTGCTTCTGACTAATGGTGGTGTTGCCCTCAGGGAGACCGCTATTATGAACCTCTTTGAGACCTGACAGGAAACACACTGGAAAATTTTACTGATGGATTACCCAGTATTCACTGGGGTACATGTGTTCCCATTCATGTGAAGATGGTAGGAATGGTGATCGAAGGGTGGAGATGGTGGGTGGAGGGCGGGTCCAGGGACATATTAGAAATGACTTTCAGCAAATGGACCGAAACACGTTGAACAATTCTCAAGTACAGTTTTGTTAATAATTCTTCAACAAACATTTTGGTATTAAGTGAATATTATATATGTGTGTGGGAGGGAGACTATATAGTGTATATATAGTTATCACTGTAGCAATCACCGTGTCACGATATCTCTAAGCTCAGGATCTCTCTAGAAAACGGAGTGTGAAACAGACGTTTGCAAGAGGTAGTTTATTGTGAGCTGCATTAAAGGTACATGGTTTAGGGACCTGGAACAATGAAAAAGGATGGAGGGAAGCCAATCTGAAGATGCATGACTGAGATGGTTCACTGCCATGGACAAGCAGGGTCTAATATTCCTGAGATACAGTGAGAGCTAAGTATTGGGTTGGTGCAAAAGTATTGCGGTTTAAAAGGTTAGAAACAATTGCAAAACGTACAATTACTTTTGCATCAACCTAATACAGTCTGTGCCTCAGAATTGCCAATACAAAATAAAGGAGAAGGAACTATTTTGCACCAGCTTCTGTCCCTTATTGGTTAGAGGCTATCTCATGGTTAGTTAACTTCTCAATGCCAAGTTTGTTTATGCATTAGAAGAGTTGAGTAGATTCCCCAGGTGGGGAAGCCCAGAGCCCTGGAGCTGAAAGAAGGAAACAAGGTGCCATTGAGGAGAAGTGAAGTACCGTGGTGTTTCCTCAGCAATGTCTGGAAAAAGGATGGGCTGAGGGGCTGTGGGGCACAGCAGGTGGTCTCATTTAGGATCCCCACAGGAAACAAAGAGCATAGATGGAATACAATAATTTGAAAATGTGCCATTTACCAAGATCTGATATAGGAGGATCACGGGAATGGAACAGTAATGAGACAGTAACAACTGATCTCTTGTTACCTGAAAATGACCAGGAGATGAGTGGCTACTGGAACCTAGGCAGAGATGAGTGGTTCAGCTTCCTCTAGAGAAGCAGTGACCTTCCAACAAGGGGCTACTAGGGAGGGAACCCTGGGAAAGGATAACTCTTCTGTGACCCTTGGTTTCCTACTGTGAGTCCCCATTCACTAAAACTAAGAACTGAGAAGGCATGGAGACTGGTTGATGTGGTCTCTACACGTCTGCCCTCTGAGTCAGAGAGAAAGGTGGAGAGAGGAAAGCTGGCAGAGCTAATTAAGACATATTGCACAGTGATTCAATAGAAGTATTTGGCAGAATGGCCATTTTTGCATAGATCTTGACTAATCTTCACCAGTTCTACAGATGACAAACTGGTCAGAACTAAACTTGGTTTCAAACCTCTGACTGGCTTTTTTTTTTTTTTTTTAATTTAACATTAAAAAAAAATCCGAATTTTGTAAGAAAGAAGTTTATACAAAAGAAAAAAATTCACTTATAATTATAGCTCAAAAAACAATCACTGTAATTTAAAGTTTTGGGTATTGATATAAGAATATTTGCTAAATTAATCAACCACTCTTAACATGGTAATTCAGTTAATATTAAATAATTACTTTTTCAGATTAGTAAATCTTTTTGAAAATGTAATTTGTACTATTCCATTCAATTTAATCATTTTTATTATTGCTTATTTAAAGTCATTTTACTGTTTCCATATTAACTAATTCACGTATTTACTTAATAAATATTGTACATACCCAGAAAAAAAAACAGAAAACTACCTATCCTTATTGATCATGTATTCTAGTGATAAAGACAAGAAAGAAATAAACTGGCACAGATATTATAATGTAAGATTATGGAGATAACTAGGAAATATATAAAAGCAGAGTATGTGGATAGAGAAGGGCAGGCAGATGAGCCTCTCCGAGGAGGGTATTTTTGAGTTGAGATGAGAGGGTGAGTCACAAGTACATAAAGGGGAAAAGTGCTCCAGACTGAGAGAAGAAAAATAAAAACTGCCCTAAAGTCACACTTAAAGGTTTGAAAGAAGACTGGTGGAGCCAGAGTGTATCGGGCAAGGGAGAGAACAGATGGAATCTAAAGGAAAATCAGGACTGGATCATGCAGAGCCCTCTAGCTTAGGGTAGACTTGAGAATTTCATGCTAATCATGATACAAACCCACCGACCGATTCTGAATACAGAAATAACATGATCTGGCTTGAGTCTTTAAGGGATTGCTCTGTTGCTGGTTGGAAACAGACAATAGAAGAGCCCACTGGAAAAGGGTAACCAGGCAAATGGTTAGCATAGGTGCCCAGTGATAGTGCTGGATGGTGCTGTCTGGGCTACCGTGTTTCCCTGAAAACAAGACTTTGCCCGACCATCTTATATTATTTTTTGCTCCAAAAGATGCATTAGAGTTGATGGTCCCACTAAGTCTTATTTTCGTCGAAACACGGTAGTGTGGTAGCAGCTGGGAAGAGAGATGTTGTCAGAACAGGTATGAGATATAAGATTTGCCCCTTGATTAGGTGACATAAATAACTACAAGATTTATACTGACATTCATTGACATAAGGAATATTTTAAAAGATGCATTCACAGTAGGGGGAACAATGTCAATTTAAGTATTGTATGCTTGCAATTCCTGTGAGATATCCAAGAAACCATAAAAACAAGTTAGTGAATATAATAACGCTCTTGACAGGGACTGAATATTAACTTAGAAAATCGAAATCATTTCCTCACCTACCCACAGGGAAGTCCAAACTTCATAACATTTTGCCACCTTAGTAAGAAAATGCTTGTATTTCATCATTTTAATTTTCTTGTTCTTGCACGCTGAGGAACCTGCAATTTTCACTTTTCTGAGCCATATTTTTTGTTTTGTGAATTTTCTGATCATTTCCTTATCTTTTATCTACTAGGATTTGAGTGCAGGTTATTAATACTGACCCAGAGTGTCTTATGTAAGAATGTTTTCCCATGCAGATATTATTTACCTTTATGATACTTTTTGAGTAACGGTTACTTTTAAATCTGTATAAAGCTAATTTTATAATTGTGATTGCTTTCCATGGCCTTGAGGTTTAGAATGTTCTTTCACTTCCCCCCTTTGCTACAGTGTTGCACTTTTATTTTATTTATCACACGTAATTATTTTGCCTATTGACTTAAATGTAGTGAACAGTATAAAGTATTAATTATTCAATTAATTTACAAATTGCTTCTCAGTGATCCCTGACTTTTGTAAGGGCACTATCTCCAAGTCCTTATGAAATAGTGAAGTCTGTTTCCCTTCCTAAACACAGTGTTCAGTTGGAGGTAGGTGGATATATCAGCAGGCTTACAGCTACCGGCCAACGAGTTGCAAATTATGGCAATGAACCCAGCATTACTTGTGCCTAAAATATAGCCATGAGCCCTGCCCTGTATTTGCCTAACCTTATCTCTGGGCGCTTGTGGACCAGTTTAGCCCAATATATGATTCAGCTACAGATTCTAAATCAGGGCAGGTGCAATGCTTTGCAACTCAAACTCGTTAGCCGGGATCCAGGTAGGCTGGCTCGCTCTGGCCAGGGTCCTCTGCTCACTCTGAGGGGTTGTAGTTCCTATAATTATTCCACAAGCCACTGACTAAAACCCAGATCCCAAGCAGCTGACACATGATTTTTGAATTCAGTCTTTTTTCCCTTTATGTCGCCATAATTTCCATCCTATACAAAGTTATTTTTGCTATTTTATTTTATATTGTCCCATGAATGCTTCATTCACTAGTAAACACGTATCATTCCTCCAAAATATGCTAAACAATTGGTCACACCAATTGATAAAGAAGATCGTCGGTGATTATCCAAAAGGGTACACAACTCCATGTTCAGCACTGTTGGCAGGGTGTGTTCTATGCATACACATGGAGGTGTATGAGTGGAATAAAAGGTGTTCTCTACTAGTAAAAATTCACATTTCAAAAATTCTATTAAAAATAACCACTGATAAAATTTTGACATAGGTGAATTGGAAATATCACAGCTGAGGCCAGCTGAGAGCGATATGTAGCAGGTCCTCATTTTATACTGAAGAAAGGCAGCATTACTGTAAATCTGTATAAAACCTCATGAAGGGAACTGGAAAAATCTACTGTCTCTGTCTCTGAGCTAATGACTGTTTGCTTTACAACATATGTCAAACAAAGAACAAAAGTATCTTGGGCCAAAAGTCACTAGCTGTCAGAAATGAAAGACAACATGTCAAATATCAACAATAATAGTAATGCTGGGGTTTGTCCTCTAAATTATACAGTCTATCCTGCCCGATTTCTGCACTAAGTACAAAAAGACAAGGGTTAAGACATATAGTTGCCGAAATATCAATTTTATGTCTAAGAAATATGGAATTCCTAAACTTAAACCTCAGGCAGCTGAGTCGCCCAATGCTAGACATTCCTTGACAGCCACAAGCTGTCACTACAGTGTCTACAACAGTGCCAGACACACAGTAGATGCTCCATAAGTACTGAATGAATGGCGGTAAGCAGATCAGGATTCAAATTCTCGGTGGGATCTCGGAACTCAAGAGCAAGGAGAAGCTGACCAAGCACGTCAAGTTTATTATTCCCACATTTAAGCATAATTGACAATGAGCTGGAACATGTCTCCCCTTTCAACAAATATTAAACTACTGATAGTGTGGGAAGTATATAGCGTAATTTATTGGTTTAGTAAAATCAACTCTTTTTAAATAATCTGCCTATAGAAAATGCTAAACAAATTCCCAATTAAGAATTTAAGTGCTGAAACAGAAAACTGTCTATGAGAGATATTGTACTGCCTGAGACAAGAAAAAAGGATTTTTAGTCTTCCAAGATGGAAAAGAGAGTATGGCTGTAGACACCGGGGCTGGCAAAATGCTGTAAGATATATCAACTTTTTTTTACATTTATTGGACTTTTGCGAATAGAATTATCTATGTAGAAGTAAACGAGCTTGGTATTCATTTGGTTAGGAGCAAATCAGTGAAAGCACATGAGGATAGAATAGCTGAGAAAGCAAGAAGCATGAAGAAGTAAGCGATCAGAAATGTTCTGGAATTATACAAGGATTTCTGCATTCCCACAGTTAACAAAATTGTGAGCTTGCAACAAGTTTACTGAAATCTTAAGAGTGAAGGGAGTTTCCAGATGATATCTGTATTACTGATGTTTGATATTTGTTAACTCCTTTGAAACCATTAGTAACCTTGCAATTTAAGTAGTATTTCTTTTTACAAATCAGAAGGCTTCAAGTAGTCACTGAGAAACTGAACAGGACACACAGACACTGCTTATGAGAGAAAATTGCAAAATGTATACACACGTGTAACTGATTTCAAGGCTTGTCCCTTAAGTACTGTACTTTGTGGCTTCAAGTAACAAAATTAAATTTTAAAAAGAAGAAGTTGAAATCAAGTGCGTAACACGGCAACAATCCTTCACAGTTTGATCCAGTGGTAACTATGTTAGGTGAAAAAAATCCTTTGCATTCATGCCACTTTTCTGTAATTCCAAGTGAAATGTATCCTCATGGCCCATGGGATGCTTTCTGTGTATCTCATAAGTGATCTGACACCCTGAGCGCATTATTGTTGTACTTCCCATCTCCAGCAGAGCCAATATGGACACAAAGAAGTTTTACGGCATGGTTTCTTTACTAGCCCAGGTGATAGAATTGTGTGTGTGTGTGTGTGTGTGTGTTTATTCTACTTTTATTAAACGGTCATGTAAAGCAAAAATGTGTAAGTTATTTTTGTTCATTGATTTATAAAGCAAACCAAATTTAGAGAGTCCAAATGCCAACTGAATTATAAACAATCATAATAATAATAATACCGGTAATCCCCATAACTGTGATGTCCTCATCTCCACTTTGTGAAGTCACGAAAGTGAAGCTCTATTCTTCATTTTCTACGTATCTCCTCCTCCAGTCTGGTCCTTCTAGAGCACACTTCTATATTTTGAGAACTATTCATCTCATTTTCTAAGAAATCATTTAAAAACATTTCCTAGAATAACAAGGCACATTCTATTTCAAAGATGGTGACTGTCTAACTAAAACAAAAGCGTTCCTGTTTTTGTAGTCCAAATGTAACACTCTCATAGAAGCTTATCATTCAAGAAGGAAACTGCAACAGAATGTCTCAGAGAATATAAACATCCTCCTTGATTTATGAGATGTATAAGATATTTGTCTCAATTGCTTGGAACACTGGAATGTTTTGTTGTATCCTCTTGAAAAAGCAAATCTCTACTGTGGTTTAAATATTAACACTTCAGCAAAATCAAAACATTTCTTATTACTCTGCATAACTATGAAATTCCCCTATTCCTCTACCCAACAACCCCCAGTTTGTACACCATGCATTTCTACCGAATTGACTTGTAATATTTTTCGTCTTTCACAAGATAAAATGATACTTTCACGTCTATGATACTCTTTTATACTCTTTTCAACTTCTGTAACTTTATATTTTTATGGAAAATAAAGGCAGTCTTAAAATGAAGACTTTGGCATAGAGACTAAAAGAAAATAAAGACTCTGTATACCTTAATCCTCATTTCTTTATGTGCCTTAAAGAAAATAGGTAATACAGCCTCTCCCACTGTGAGCAAAACATATGGAGGTTAAAAAAAAAAAAAAAAAAACATAGTGAGAAGAAAAAATGGGAAGAAGTGGGGAGAGAAGAAAAAGGAAAGGAAGAGAGGCACAGTATAAATTTGATGTCTCCATGTCTCAAATATGATATGGGACAGACTTTAAAATTAACGCTTAGGAAATGATTCTTTGATTTTGTGTGTAGATTATCAAGGCCTATACTAAGAAATCAGATTTCTTTAGTTCTTCTACTGGCTTTTACCAACTAACTGACACAGGGCAAACAACCTAAGTTTCTGAACCTCAATTTATTAATCTGTCACATGGGTAAAATAACAGTATTTTTCTAATTTTGGGGTTGTTTATTACGGTTTCCAGTATGCTGAAAATACATGACACATGGTAGTTCTGCAGTAACTATCTGCAGGGTTAATAAAATAATGTCATGTATTTTAAATATTGTCATAATGTAGACGTTCCCTAAATTATAGGTATTTTTAGTATTGCTTTGATTCTGCATTTTACCAATTGATGAGTCCTACAGCTACTGTTTCCCCCAAAGAGCTACTGTGTTTCCCCAAAAACAAGACCTAGCCAGACCATCATCTCTAATGCGTCTTTTGGAGCAAAAATTAATATAAGACCAGGTCTTATATATTATATTATATTGTATTGTATTGTATTATATTATATTACATTATGTTATGTTATATATTATATTATATAAGGCCTGTTCTTATAGTAAAATAAGACCAGGTCTTATATTAATTTTTGCTCCAAAAGACGCATTAGAGCTCATGGTCCCGCTAGGTCTTATTTTCGGGAAACATGGTACCCATACTTCATTGTAGGTGTCATTGTACTTCTTGGTACAATAATCACTAGTTTAGGGGTAATTTTCAAGGTAGAGGAAAGATCCTTATCACTTTAACGCACCCCCCCCCCCAGCCCCATCTCATATTTTTCATTTTGCTGATAATTCAACTTCACTTGGTGATCCAAACTGATGGCTTAAAGACCACATGATTTACCCATTTGGCCTAAGTTTCATACAAGTGCTAATTAAAGCTATTTGATAAAACTTGAATACATATGTTGGGTCGAAGCACTTTCCTAAGGCAAAAATCTGTTTATGGACACTGTAAGAACTGAAATTCTGCTATTGGCTGCCATTGATCAAGACAGTAGGAGAGCTGAAATCAGGGTTGGGTTGAGTCACTGAGGAGGAAAGATGGAAAAAAATGGGGAAGTCAACTATGAAGAGACATACATATTCTGGAAGTTAAGAGCTGCTATATGGCAATCGAATTAATTTGTTCTCTCTGTCCACACGTGTAGATTCAGTGAGAAGAGGTGTAGTAATGGACTAGGTCAGAAAGTATATTTTTCATTCCTTCTTTGTCCAGCATAGAATTGAAGTGATGTCCACAGATTATAAGAAAGTAGAAGACACTGGACAGCATCAGCAGAACTTGGCTGGGGAGCAATCCCATCACCGCAAATTATGGAAGCACACCAGGACCACCACACACACCTAGAAATGATACCAGTTGTGACAGAATTGCAGATTCATGAAAACAGCCATAGCTCATACAAGCACCCTTCCTTCCCATTAAAAACATTTATAATCCAGGGATGTGAGTGACATTAGAAATAACTCCTCATGGAATGCTGAGGTAAAGCGAACATGCCCCTAAATATAACTTCTTCTCCCCTCCCTCCCTCTCTGCCTCCCTCTGTCCTGGCCTCTCTCCCCTCCCCCACCCTGTCTTTATTTCTTCTCTCTTTCTCCTTCTTCTTTTTCTTCCCTCCTTCCAAAATCAATTTTCTTCTGACATTGTGGTTAGCTTTCTTACATTTTGGAAATCTGAGGCCAGACTGCACAGATGCTTAGAAGAGAAAATTTCCCCCTAAATTTCTGAGTAGAATTGATGCAGCAAGAAATATGAAATCCCCTAAAATCACTCAAGTTTTCCTGGCAGATCCTAAGCTCATAACCCTCTAAGAACTATGAGAATTATAGTGCAATGGTCTTGATAGGGGAAATCACAGTTTAAATAAAGTCAGATTTATATACAGCTCTATTGCACTCTTTTAGGGAGCTTTGCTTTTAAACCTAGAGACAGACAGGATATTGTTGATTTAGATATTATGGGAAGGTCACATGTTAAAATTCTTTCTCCCACACACTCAAAAACCTACAACAAAATATCTCGTTGAAGTTCAGTTCCCAGTACCTCAGAAAGTCCTATCTCATTACTGCTTCAATCCCTTGGAACATTCTTATTACACCAATAGCCACCAAGAACCAACAGCTGCTTCGGATGGAACGGAATACATTCTCAGACAGCTGTTGGGGAGTTTTCAACCACAAAGAAATATAAGTTGAAAAGTTCACAACAAAGTTTTTCCCATTCTCAAAGAGGGAGACTGCTATACTTACGATAACCATATAAACGGGAGATCACTTGGTAAGAAAAAAAATCATGCTTGAAAGCGGTCGATTCCAATTTTCACTAGCAAATTAGCAAATGTTTTCAGGATATATGCTGAGTTATGAAGAAGCTGCCAGTGCTTTTATTAACTGCTATTTGGAATATAAATAAGAACATTTCTTAAGTTCAAGAGTGCTTGTGGTAGTCGAAAATAGAAAAAAAAGTGTCCTCTAATACTGACTAAAGTTCTGTATATAGAGCAGGTTAAATTTTCTACAGTTGTGAAAGCAATATTATAAAATAATATAAATTTGAAGACTCTAAAGGGTGCTCATGATATGTTATGTAAAAAGGTTATAAGGTAGTACATATAACACACACACACACACACACATATATATATATATATATACACACATACATATGCACACACAGCAACATGTAGATAATGGTTATTTATAATTGGTAGAATTTAGGGATAAATCATTATTTTTTTTCTTGTGTTTAAGTATATCCTTCAGTGAACATTTGTTATTTTAAAAACATTATAGTACCAAAATGCTTTCAAAAGCAAGTATCAATGCAAGTCACAGGCAGGTCCAGATATATTTGGAGCAGAAGCTGTGCGTCCAGCTGGATTTTTCTGGTTGCTGTGCGGTCTTTGGATTCAGTCAGTTTATTGGTGCAGTGTGTGAGAAGTACTCGAGTTAACAGTGTACGTTCAGGTTGATTTGCATGCACACAGTATATTGGAAGTGAGGGAGAGGGGGATTGAGACAGGAAAGGCAGCTGACAAAAGGATGCATGAATGCATGGGCCAGCGCTGTGGAGAGCTGAGGCTCCATCCCAGGTGGAATCTTTGAGGACCAGTGGTGCACCTACGTTGGAACTGCAGTCCTGAGAGGTGAGAAAGCTGTGGTATCTGTTCCCCAAGTTCTATCCCTCACTGGTTGAGGGGCACTCTGGTATGTTCACTTCTACTTGCCACAAAATGTCAAAGATGCCTGGTAGGGAAAGACATGACATCCCAATAGACTCCTCTCCACTAGCCTTGTAGGATGCCTGCATCTGTAAGTGAATATATGTCCTGAAGCAGGGGGAGCTATTCCTGCATCAAGATGATGAGATGGGATGGTAGAAAATGGACACTTGTGTTCAAATTCGGATGCTTGCTAGCTACATGTGCTTTAAGAAGCACTGAACATCTCTGGGTCTTAACATTCTCCTCTGTGAAATATCAACAGCACTGCCTAGCATCTTCCCCTAAAAGGACACCAGACAATATTATGTTTTGGAAAGATAAAAAGGAACTAAGATGTGCCTCACATTTCCACGTCAATTTATCAACTGGGATTGGAAAATGCTGCAGACCACAAAATTAAAAGTAAATTTGAAACTTGTGTCTGGGACAGACTTGTGCCTTAGCAGGGTTAATAGAATGTCACAATTTTCTTTAAAAAGTCAGGATTTCTTATTCTCTGGCGTTGATAAAAAATGTATTATCACCCCAGATTTTAGCCATTGGCGTTTTGGTCTCAGCAGATTCTCGAACTTTAAGGTCTCCGTACTATCTGGGGCCCAAATAAATGAAATCCTCATTAGTATTTTATCAACTTAATATAACGAGGTCTCCACTTTCCTAGAAACCTAAAAAGATTCCTTTTCTAAGAGTGGTAGTCGACAACATGATAAGTTCCGTTTACTTCCTGCAGGGGGAGAATGCGACCCTCAGGTCTGAGGGGAAGGGTCCATCTTTCTTCCCTCCTGGGCCCTCAAAGTTGTCAGCCTCTCCTCCCTCACCCCCTGCTCTGTTTTGCACGTGCAGCCGCACTCACCACACTGGGGCTCAGTTCATCGTTTGCGGCTGGCAGGCTGCCAACGCTGCTTTGAACTGTGGAAAATCTGAGAAGTGCTTGATAGCTTTTTATATAGCTTGGTTTGATACCAATAACTCTTGAGTGTGGATGTCAAGGCAACAAAGCTGCAGCTCACAAAGAAAGAAAAATAATAATAAAATAAATCCCCAAAGATTATAAGTGAATAATCTGTGAAATGCTTAGAAGAATTTTCTTATTGTTTTTCAGAAGGCCTTGTTAATTAAGGTTCAGGACCAAGAAGTGAATCTGTCAGCAAGTCGCCATTCCTCCTGCATGCATAACAAATTGCTCACATAAACTGTCCCCAAATCTCGTCATCTCTCATTTCCCTCCTCCAGGAACTTGAAAGTGATGTGCTGTTATACTAGTCTGCAGTTCCATTATTTGAGCATATTTGGTTTTAGCTGTAATTTTCAAATATTTTTTTTGAGAATAAGATTAAGGGCAGAACTAAACAGAATCTGTGAACAGGTCTTTTGAATTAATAGCATCAGTATTTTATGGGGTTGGAGGAGCAGGAGGATAGGTGGAAAAACGGTGGGGACAGTGACCCCTCTCAGGTTTTCATAATCAACTGACATCCATTCCTATTAGGATAATTTCTTTACAGAAGCTGATCAACGGAGAAGCTGAATCTTGGGCTTCCATCGCTCCCCTTCCTGAAATCACAGCATCCACAACAGGCTCAGCACTGGGTCTATGTGTATGTTTATCCCCAAAAGGCCCCCAGAGGGAGAAAGAAAAACATAGATGAGCTTTAAATAAATGGAGCCATGCCACAGAATTTGTCATAGCCATTTGTCTTTGGTACTTAAGCAGAAGAGAGAAGGAAGCTCTTGGAGTCAACTTTAGGTTGTGCACAACAATGTCAATTCAAAGTAATTGGAATTTATTACCATACACTAAATAGGATAGGCAAGTGCTTTCTCACTCCTTCCTCAACTTTTCCTTTGTTGTAGTTAATCCTATCCAAGTATAGAAAGGAATCTATGTATTAGCGAATTCACAAGCACCTTGGAGTAATTTTGTGAACTCTATTCAATCTTTGGTACTTGATTTATTTTTATTTTTTAACTTTCTTCATGATTGCCCGCTCATCCCTGTTAACATTTTCCTATCTTTCTCTAAGCAGTCTGGTGTGGCAGTAAAGACACTGGATAGTAAAACAGAGAGATGTTTTATAATGTTCTGGGCTGAAGTGTGCTCTCCCCATTTATACATTGAAGTCCTAACATCCAATACCTCAGAACGGGACTTTACTTAGAGATAGGGTGTCTACAGCAGTCATCAACTTAAAGTGAGATTACTGGGGTGGAACCAAATTAACATGACTGGTGTTCTCACAAACAAAGGAAATTCAGACACAGGGAGAATTGCATTTGATATGAAGATAGCCATCTATAAGCCAAGGAGAAAGGACTGGAACAGATCCTTCCCTCAGTCCTGAGAAGGAACCAATGTTGCCAAGACATTGATTCAAACATCCAGTCTCCAGGACTGGAAGACAATACTACACCTCATTTGTGGTAGTTTGTTTCGGCAACCCTAGAAAACTAACACACATACCTACCAGTTATTTTTCAGGTAAACTGGAATATGCCACTTCTTGCCTCTGGGCCTTTGTTTACTCAAATGTAATAGAGCATAATTGGGCCTGCACAATCTATTTTGAAGAGAGTAACAAACTCAGGTAAGAGAATGGCTGTAAAAATAGGTACAAGAATATGCTACTGTGTATACTACTTGAGGCGTCATGAGTAGGTATCTTATAAGTAGAATTGGATGGCGTTCAAGATTATCGTTTTATTATTAGAGTATCTGAAATTTTGTATTATTTATTTCTATGATCCGGAGACTTCGTTGAAATACAAATAATCTTCAGAATAGCACTGGGAATAGTTTAGAGATTGGGCCAATAGTCCAGACAGAGAAATGGGAACTGGTATAGAACAACGGATGTAGTTATTACAGAATAGCATCGACAGAACATTCAATGATTAAAGGAGAGAAGAAAATGAACTATAATGAATGTGACTTGAACAACCTTAGGTTTAAGAGTTTGGTTCTTGATTCGAATCTGTGCCATCTGCATCTACTTTGCATATATTTGCATACAGTGTTCCGAATCCCGTATTTCAAGTATGAAATTAAACAACAAAATTATACCAGTTATCTTTATACTCACTAAAATACACACATTATTTTTAAAGCACCTACAGTTTACCTCTGGAATGATTGGAGGCAAGCATCATGAGGAATGGAACATTGCCCTTTTTTTATACCAAGGAAGGAGAATTCATATTTAATGAGAGTGCAGTGCATGCACATCAAAGGAAAGAAGAGAATAGATGGCAAGGGAAGGGAGGGGTGGGAAAGGGAAAGGTGGGGAGGGGAGGGGAGGGAAGAAGAGGGGAAGAGAGGGAAAGGAAAGCAGAAATAATTTAAATCCAATTTGAAGATGGATTTCCTCAGGCCCACATTTCCACTGAAAAGATACTGCTTTCTTCTTCCATCCTCAAGAATTGCTCAAAAGTCTCCCTAAAACTCAGCTGTGCATTCTTCCCAACAAGAAATTTCAAATGGGCAGACTAATATTTCCTTGCTCAGATTGAGTAATTTCAATGAAATTTTTGAATATATGTGTATTCTCTGGTATTCGATGCACGCTATAGAAGTTTCCTAAAGGAGCCATTATTTTATTGCCTTAAGCATTTTATAAAAAGTCATCATTTATATATTTACCATAAGGTATTCTTAAATTAAAAATAAAGTATTATGATTACATGTATTTTAATTAGCAAAATAAGTTTACTAATCAACCCAATATTGCAAAACACTACCTCCCTGTACCATTTCCTTGCGACACAGCAGGCTGACATAATTACTGGCCTGTAGGACAGAAGTCACCACTAGAGGGTATTCCTAGGGCATACAATTTTAGGAGAGGAAGCTGGATGGAGAAGAAGCTGAACAGCTTGAAGAGGTGACCCTCATAAATTTTCTTTGAAACTCTTAAGATGAGCGAGGTGGTTGATGTTATGGACTCTGCCCAGTGGGTAAAGTGCTGGAGCTCATTACTGTTCCTCCCCCCACTTTTGTTGAATTTGTTTTCTACACTGATAAATGCTGACTTTGGTTGTAAACCCATTTGCCAATACTGAAACAGCTTAGATGCTCTCAACTGTCATGTTAACTCAGCCAAACTGTCATTTGCAGAAACCTTTGCAAATTTACTTTGTATTGAGCTGGTAACATCTGACTAATTTCTACTAATATTGCACAGCAGCTATAACCACTTTTGCAGAGCACATTAGCCTTGTTTAACTGGCATCATAAATAATAAATTCAAACTGCTGGGAATTGGCTTATATTCCATATTGCTTTTTGACATATTTTTGGAGTCAGGTACACTATTTCACACTAATGATGCTGCTAAACCCAGATGCTTTTGTCTGTTATCCCTACATCCCAACCAAATATTTTAAAGAAATAATGCATCAGTCACTCTTTCCTCATATTCCCAATGTTCTAATTTTGTCTCCAGAAAATTAAAATGTACAATTATCTAACAGTTCTTTGGCAAGCCATTTGAATTGAGCCCTGGTCTAATTTTTCAAATCCTCTTCAACCTATCCCTATCTCTGTCTTCTTTAATCTTACTTATCCCTGCAGGGTTGGTGCTGAGATCTAAGGAAGTCTCAGACTTCCATCAAAGAAACATAATAAAGGCAGTAAGGGAGACCAGTGGAATAAATTACTCCCAAGAAATTGAGAGTCAACTGTGAGCAGGTCCACTTGCAAAAGTGTAGAGGGGAATCTTTCTGACTTAAGTTTGCTAAGTGATGATGTGCTGGAAGAAATATTTGCCCAGTATATGTCCTTTAAAGTGATAAAGCATAAACAAGAAAGCTGCTTTTTGAAGAGGGAGCATAAGGAGACTCAATTAATATTGTAACGGGGACTATTGCAATATGAAGGGATAAAGTTAGTAGAGCAAGGGCTTTAAAGTGGTCACTCATAAATACCAGTTACTAGGTTAAGAAAAATACTTAGTTTTTAAAACTACTAAATAAAAAGGACAAAAGAAAAGGGTAGGAAAAGCAAATGGTACCACATGTGCTGCACCCTCTGGGACGAGATCAAGACGGACGGTGCTGGCTCTGGATGTGGATTTCATGCCAATTCCAGTAACATGGGTTGGCTCTCTTTCTGTTGTTTGGATTTGTCCCACAAGGGGCTTTCTTAGAGTGGACCCAACCAAAAAGCATCACATCAGCTCCATCTCCTGCCTGCAGACCTGCTAGCCTCCTTAACTTTTTACATGCCACACGCTTCCTCTCTCAGCTCCTGGTCCTTAGAACAAGATCTCATTTTATTTATCTTCAGATTCAATCATAGGAAACGAGAATCGAATTAACACATGTCCAGATACATCAGCTTACTCAGGAACAAAGGATTTAGCCATAGCGGTACAAATAGTTTGTGTGTATTTATGTGTAGTTTCACACTGAGTTTCATACTGAGGGTAGTAGGCTCTGTATGGAACTTGATATGTCTATGCAAATACTGAGGAAATAAGATGGAAACTTAGAAGTATGCAAGCTGCCTTTCCCATTTTCCTTTGCCTGTTGGCTTATTGTTAGGTTCTATCAGCAAGAGGCACTGAGGACAGATTAGAAGGCAGAGGAAAGGTAAATCTTTTTTCCACTTGCCTTTCCATTTTACTTTCTTTCATAGAGTCTCTGGAAGTGGTAAATTTCTTCTTCAGTCTTTGCATCTGAGCGGGTCACCCTTCTTCCAGATTTCAATGCTGCAGGTGGTGGCAGCCCGTGAAGTGGGTTCTGCTCCCACTTTGTGTTTGTTCCTTGCTTTTGTTTGCCAGTCTTCCTGGAGTTGATAATCTTTTGTTTACCTCTCTTTCTCCTATTTTCTCTTCAAGTTTCTCCCCGCATATGTAATCAATCTTTGTACTACATTACTTTTATTTAAGATATCTGGTAATCAATCATTGTACTACATCACTTCTATTTGAGGCATTCAGTGTCCTTTTTCCCTGACTAGATCATGACTAATACAGGGAGAAAATATGGGAGAAATGAAAATCAGTGACTTTCCGGTTGTCTGATGCATGGGGGTGACATGTAAAATAGAAACTGTGTGGTAATATGTAAAATGGAAAACCTTCCTTCATTTCTCCTCTATAACTTTAATATGTTTCTTCTTAATAACTTTAAAATGTTTCTTTTCTTGACAATGATTTTGTTGCAAAATGATTTCCTTATTTGTTAAAATAATGAAATAATTAATACTTGTAAATATATACATACATATAAATATATGTAATATATAAATACATATACATATACAATAAATATATATAATTTGTCCCTTTGCAATAATAAACAAACATGTCTTTTCCTGCCACCCTAATTAAGACATAAAATAATCTACGTGAGAAATTCATTACATTCCTTTCCTTCCTGCTAATAGAAAACAACTATTCCAAATTTTGTTTATCATCTCCTTAGATGCCCTAATAGTTTTACTCCCTATGTATTTATACATGTACTATACATTGCTTGGAGATTTGTTTTATGTTCTTAAACATTATCTAACTAATATAGTTCTATAAATATCCTATTGTAGGTATCTCCATTTTATTCACAATTAAGCTTGTTGAATCAACCACGTTAATATGTGTTTACTCGGCGTTCTGTTTTCTGTAGTTTTGCATTGTGTAAATATATGATAACGTATTCATCCTTTTCCTTACTGATGTTTCCAGTGTTTTGCTTTCACAAAGATAGCTGCTAAAAGCATCTTGTGTATGTTCATGTACCAGTGCAGAGGTACACGGATTTCCTGGATGTATATACCTAAGGGTGGAATTGTGGAGCTATAGCGTATAGGCACTTTCCATTTTACTAGATAATATAACATTTCTTTTCATTGGAATAGTAGCACTTTATTTTCCTGCTGTACGTGTGTTCCTATCTTCCTATCAATTCTCATTATTTCCACAACTTGATATTATTGGGTGTTTTTAGAGGGGGCATCTGATGAGTAAAAACGATACCTCATTATTTTCATTTGCAGCTCATTGACTGCTCGTGAAATGACAGACTTTTCTTATGTTTATATTGGTCACAAGTCTTCCCTCCTTTGTTACATACACGCTTGCGTTTTCTGCCCAGTTTTAGTTTTTTTTTGCTTATGATGGATTTTTAATGGTTCTTTTAGGTATGTTGTTTAGTAACCCTGTCTATATTATATGTGCTATTAATATCTCTGTGTTTGGTCTTTTTATTTTATTGATGTCAGGTGAGAAAGAGAAATTACTAATTTTAAGGGAGATGGATTTATCATTTCTCATTAGTTTTTGGTTGAAAACATATTTTCCTATTACTGTCATCAAAAAGATTAAAGATGTCATTGCATTTTTTTTCTAATAGAGTTCTACCTTATAGATGTGAGGTCAATAATTTATTTGGAAATACATAAAAATATATATATATATTTACAGTACATATATGTAATATATATTTCACAGTATATATATATACACACACACACACAAATAAATATATATATATATAAACTATATATATATATATAAACTATATATATATATATATATATATATATATATATATATATATATATACTGTGTTTCCCTGAAAATGAGACCTAGCTGGGCCATCAGCTCTAGTGTGTCTTTTGGAGCAAAAATTAATATAAGACCCAGTCTTATTTTACTATATATTGTGCACACACACACACACACACATATATATCTTGTGACTATATATATATATCTGAAGTATTTTTTTTATTTTACACAAAATTCTTTCTATGCCATTGACTTATTAGTTTATGCTCACGATAATTCCACCCTATCTTATTTCTATCACTTCATAATAAATACTATTTTGTAGAGTAAATCTACCATTCTCATTTTGTTTTTTCATAATGTGTTGCCTAAACTTGTTCTTTTGTTCTTCCATATACATTTCATAATCCGTATAAAGGTCCCTGAAAAATATTTTGGGATTTTGATTAAAATTACACTGATCAATATGGGGAGAACTGATATTAGTAGTAGATATGATAGCAAGGCTTGGTCAACCCCTGTCCTAACTTCCTTTTAGAACACTGGTCTCTACTGAAAAAAAAACAAAAAAAACACACCTATATTTCACAAAGAAACTGTATTTCCTAAAAGCTCTTGCTGTTGTTATCCTGGGTATAATTCAGCTTTATCAATAAGACACGTCTCATCATGTAAAATTTGGAACTAAGTGAATGAGGAGGAAGGGCAGTGCATATGAAGCTTGCGCTTTGCTGATGTAGAGTGAGAAGTAAGGCTCTGGAACCAATAGATATGGAAGCTGCTTTCTAACCTGTGGACCAGAGTTAAAAACATGTGATCCTGGACTGATATCTAGGACACTGACTTCTTCATCTCTCAGCTTCCTCAATGTGACAGACAGCAGAGCCTTGGCAGGGCAATTCTGAATGCTATTTGATTATTCCGAGAGCCCATCTGTCGATAGCTCCTCCCCAACTTTTCCAATAATGCTTTAAGAATCAATATCCCTCTTTAAATACCTTTCTACATTGATAAAATCCTATTCTGAAGCCTAGGCATGCAAGACCTGTTTAAAACTGAGCATGGGTGAAGGCAATATGGCAAGAACATGATGCTGGGTTCTCTCTGTAGCACATAGGGATGTCCAAGGACTGAAATATGAGTACAAATATGAGAATGGCTTCTGGGATCCCCCACCCTAAGGAGGCAGCATTGTTAGAAGAATTGAAATACTGTGGTCTACTAAGCTGTATATGGTAACGGCAAAACCCAAAGCCAGCTTAACTAACAAGATCGACTTGGTCCCCCACACTAAGAGGCATATCCGTTCCATGTATGAATTCTATCCTATTTACTTCAGCCTCTGCTTTTCTATCATATATCTAGTGTGCACATGTGCGCTCGCACACACACACACACACACAAATTAAACACATACACACACACACACACACACATACATCTCTACTGTCAATAGCTAACAGAACCAGACTCAGAGATGACACTAGTGTTGGAGCTACCAGACAAGGAATTTTATAGAATTGTGATTGGCGTGTTGAAAGATCAAGTGGAAAAGGTCAATCGTGTGAAGTGATGGGATATTTCAGAAGAGAAAAGGAAACTGCTAAAGATAAAGCTGGAGCTTAGATAAAGTAATAAGTATATATTTTAATCAATAATATACTATTGTTTGTAATAGGGAACACGGTACAGCATGAACTGAACTCAACTTTGATTTGAAAGGCAGTGATTAGGAGTTTTTAAGGGAGAATGAGAGGGTAGGGAAGAGAGTGAGCAAAGGGTCAGTAGAGTCAAGAAAGTGAAAAATTACAGAAGGTTGTTCAGTGTAAATGCTGATCTATGTCTTTTAACTGTCAATTATCTAAGTTATGATTTTAGCCTCCTACCGAGATTGGAAAACAGAGGCTCTCTCTATCCTTTCTGAAGATAACATTTTAAAGGGATGTCATCCAGGTTCTTGAGAAAGACGTAACTGAGTTGTAGGAGATACATATACATCTCAAAGAGGAAGAAATCACAAACACACACACACACACACACACACACACACACACACACACACTCGAGGGCACAGAGGAGCTTCCTTAGAGTTTGTTCAAAAAGAGAATCTTTGACAAAACTATAAAAAAGAGTCAAATATAAACAACAAAAATTTAAAAACATGGCATCGAGGTGGAGAAAATCTTTGAAATTTTCATCAGTAATTAGACATTGCCAAAAAAAAACCCAGTGAATTTGAACATAGATCAATAGTAATCATCCAAACTGACACATAAAGAGAAATAAGGAGAATAGAGTATCTAAAAGCAGTGAGGTAATATTACATAGTCTATTATATGTGTAACTGGAATCCCAGAAGTGGAAGAGAAAAAGAGCAGAGCCAAACAAATATTTTAAAAAAACCCAAACAAACAAAATCCATTTTTTTTAAAAAACAATGAAAGACCAGAGAACTTTCTTTTTTTACAGACACACAGAGAATGCTAAGCAGGCCACATTTACATATGTAAAATAAAATATATGAAGAAAATAATGAAAAGTGTGCAAGGGAGGAATTGATAGCATACTGTTGTAATATTTTTGTACTATACTTGAAGGTAAATGGTGATAAGTTAAGATGTATGTTGTAAAACTTAGGATAATCACTAAAATAAAATAAGAAGTGTAACAATTAAGTAAAAAACAAATATAGAAGGAAATGATAAAAAATGCTTGGCTAAAAGTAATCCAAAAGCATGCAGCTATTAAATAAGAAAAAAAAAAAGAAAAGAAAACACTTGGAAAATGTAGAAAGTCATCAGCAAGGTAGATTTAAATATAACTAACAATGACGATAATTGCATTAAATGTAAATGGCGTAAGTATGTCAAATGGAAGACAATTGCCAGTATGCATAAAAAGCAAGGACCGATTATATTCTATGTAAAAGAAACCCACCTATACATCTATGACTATCTCTCTTTATGTATCATTTATATTTATGGTTTAAAAGTAAAGGGGATATTAAAAGTTTCCATATTCCTCAGGCTATAGAAATCTGGAAAGAGCATTACTCTACCTTAATGACGAGAATAAAAAAGAAATTACCAGGACTACATTCTTTAAACCCATCATAGAGCTGAGATTGCAGGACAAACAAACCGCTTGAGAGCCAAGAAAAGAAAAATCTCCTAAAGGAGAATGAGATGGGAGCTGTGACAGTGCTGTGGCAGCTCCCAGGAGGAAGAGATACTGCATGGCATTGAAGAGGGTATAAAGTTTAGCTATAATTTTTAATAAATTGCTAATAACCTTGTGTAGGTTAGTCTAATAATGCAGAACTTCTAGGATCCCAAGAAGCACGGGAGTTTACAAACACAATCTCTTCACCCTGAATTATACTGGACGCTCACAGGAAAAACTGGAAATAAGGTGGGAGACCAGACAAAAATTTCACTGGTAGCGCAGACCAAAAAGGGAACTGGCCACCACTGAAGAACTCTTACACTGTAAGAGTCTCACCGGATCTTTTTCCTCTACAGAAAAATTATCCCTGCGCCTCTATGAGAGGGTAGCAACTCCTATCACCTCCCAGACGGACTCAGATGAAGACTCCTTTGCAACTGGGGAGAAGGTGGGTCGGGGGCGGAGGGGAGGGGGTGGCTAGAAAAGAAATACAAAGAAAAAAGATCTTGAACCTAAGGGCTGGGCAGACAGGAGCGCTGGCCTTAAGATTCTATACAAGTGCCATTAGAGGTCTCCGGCCACTGCTGAGGGCCAAGACATTGTTTCTGGATAGGACCTGCCAGAGATTCAAGCCACAAGATGGGCAGGGCTACTGAAAAAGCTCTGACCCTGAGACCTTAGCCCAAGAGACTTAGTGTTTAACAAGCAGTAAGTCTAAGTCTGGGGGAGGCACAAAAACATGGGAAGAGAACTTCTCTGTGACTCAAGGGCACTAGTAAACTGAAAGCTAAGGATGGAGCAGGATCATGGAAGAAAACCTCAGGCATGCCAGCCTCCACACTAGGCCAAAGGTAAAGCTAGCAGAATTTGATGCTGGAGGCGCATGAAGGTGACCAAAATAACACCCCAACCCAAATCCAAATATAAGTGGTTTATTAACCACACCAAATAAAGGTACAGATTATCAGCTTTAATTTTTTTTTAATCTGTATGATGTATATAAGAAATTCACTTTAGATATAGGATTAAAGTATGGGAAAGACTATGCCATGCAACCCTACTCAAAAGAAAGTTAAAATGGTTACATTCCTGTTAGAAAAATAGATTTGAGAACAAGAAATATTACCCATGATACAGAGGGAGTGAGCATAATGAAAAAGGGGTCCATTTTCCCAGAAATGGGAAATACGAATGTACCTTACAACAAAAATATAAAATACATGAAACAAAGACTGTTAGAACATAAAGGAAAAAAAAAATTCCTCAAATCCACAATTATACTTGGAAACTTTAATGCTTTTTTCTCAGTAACTGATAAAAAAAAGCATCAGTAAAGGTCATAAAAGATGTAACACCATCAACCAACTTGAATTCTTTGGCTATAAAAGAACACTGTACACACAGTGTTAGAGTACAAATATTTTCAAGTGTACTTGGAACATTTATCAAAACACAGCATAAAAAATGTTCATGCATATAAAATACTTAAATCATACAAAGAATTTATCCCCCACAACAGACTGAAACTAAAAAATAATTACATAAAGATATCTAAAAAATTCCCAAATAGGTAAAAATTAAGCGGGAAAAGAGGGCAGTCAAAAAGGTTGTCACAAGCTAAGTTATAAAAAAATTTGAATTGAATACAAAAGAAAACATGACATATAATTTGTGAAATAGAACTAAAGCAGTGCTTAGAGGAAAATATACAGAATTAAATGCCCAAGCTAGAATGAAGTGAAAGATCTCAAATCAATGTCGTAACCTTCCAATTGCAGAAATTAAGGAGGAAAAAAAAAAAAAATCAGTGAGAAGAAAGAAAATAATCTTGGTAAGAGCAGACATAAAATAATTTGAAAACGGAAAATAATAGAGGAATAAATGACTTCTGAACATTATTATTGTAGGACAGTTTCTCCAGAGCCAACCCTGAAGCATGGTGCAAGTGACAAATTAAGGGAATGTAAAAACATTAGGAAGGGAAACCCCCAGAATGGGGAACAGGACGGGAAAAGTCAGGGAACCAAACAAAGACCTAATAACCTCTGCCTGGCTCTGCAGAAAGTTCTGGGACGTAAACCACGCTCAGTTTGCTCCACCTCAAGGCAGGTGAGCTGGATTCCGTGTTTCAGAGTCAGTCATCAACGACAAAGGGGTGAGCACAGACCTAGTAAGAAAAAATGAAGCCAATATGGGCCGTGTCTGCCACACTTTATGTTTATTCTCTTGTTCAAAGTGAAAAAATAGCTTAATATTTGAAGGAGATGATTTCTGACACATTGGTGGGCACATGTTTTATTGTGCCTCATCGCAAGCAAAAATAGCAGTGTTCTAAACGTGGTTGTATGAACTCCTTGTTCGGGGTGCCTTCTGGGCTTCCCAGGTGGTTGCTGGTGGTTTCTTTGGCATCATGTTCCTCTTCTATTCCTGGTCTGTGCTGCACCTGACACAGCCTTAAGACAGCAACACTGATGTGTTACTTCCTAATCTCAATGACATGTCCTCGCACGGTGATCGCTCCTCCTGTAGTGTGGTCTTTGATTTGATTGCCTTCATATGTGGTCTACAGCTGTTGTCCAGGTTCTCTGCTCCAAGGAGCTGGCAATAAGATTTGTCAAGGACCACGTCAGGTGACAAGTCAGTATCATTCTTACAGCTTCTTTCATGAAGCTGACCGATGTTACAAGCAGAAGTGACTTTTTTCTCCTAGAGAATTCCTTGCCTGAGCTGCACGTGTTTGGGGAATTCATATTTGCAACTTGGTCCTGCTTGCCCTAGAGCAGGGGTTCTCAACCTTGACACTACTAACGTTTTGAACCTGATACTTCTTGGTTGCGAAAGGCTTTCCTGTACATTTCAGGGCATGCAGCAGCACCCTTGGCTTTCACCATTCCAGTTGTGATGACCAAAATTGTCAAATATCCCCAGGAAAGCAAAATGGCCCCCAGTTGAAAACTACAGCTGTAGACAGTGCTTAGGAAAAAGAACTTTCTGTGATGATGGAATGATCTGTATCTGTGTGGTCTGATACTGCAGCCATTAACCATACGTGAGTATTATTCACTTGATATGTGGCTACTTTTACATCAAAACTGTATTATTGATTATATCTAATTTTAATAATTTATATGTTAGTTTACATGGCTGCATGTAACTCACGACTGCTGTTGAATAGCACACTGCTCAAGCACACTACCCACTGTTAAAGATAGCTGGGGTTCTAATGTGCCTTGGTTTTCTTTCCCCCTGAGCTCCTATAGCACGCCCAATGTGCTATGGGACCATAGCTATAATGAAAATTATTTTTAATATCCTTAATGCATTACAGTTGACAAGTGTTTTCAACATATTATTAAAAACGGGCTTCACTATCCCTAGAAATATGCATGTCTCTCATTCCTGATATATAAAAGAGACTAGATGACTTGTTTACATTCATAGTTAATATGTGGCAGAACCTGTATCAGAAGCCATATTCTCTGACTCAGAATCCGTAAGTCTAATCTCCATATATTTCTTTTTCTTGATAAATGAGAATCTCAATTATGCCAATTTTGTTCTCTTATAAACATTTCCCAACTACCTTTATTCCTTTCTGACCATGAGTCACTTTAATTCCCATAGCCCTACTTCTGTATGGCATTACCACATCGTTATTTATATATGTTTCTGCTGCTTTTGGTAACTTCCTGTATATGCCTTGTGCCTCTAACTAGATTGGATCATGAAGATAACTGAATATATGAAATTAGAAAAAGTTAAAAGATAGATTTGTAATTAGATGAAAAATAAATCTTGGTATTTTTTCTCATTTGGGACACGGGTCCCTATTACTGGTCTAATAGAAAAAGCTTGGGCCAGCCCAATGGCTCAGGCGGTTGGAGCTCCGTACTCCTAATGCCGAAGACTGCCAGTTCGATTCCCACATGGGCCAGTGGGCTCTCAACCACAAGGTTGCCAGATCAACTCCTGGACTCCTGAAGGGATGGTGGGCTCCGACCCCTGCAGCAAAGAACGACAACTGGACCTGGAGCTGAAGTTAGTTGCCCTCCACAACTAAGATTGAAAGGACAACAACTTGACTTGAAAAATTCCTGTAAGTACACACTGTTCCCCAATAAAGTCCTGTTCCCCTTACCCAATAAAATCTTAAAAAAAGAAAAGAAAAGAAAAGAAAAAGCTTGATGAGGGAACAACAAAGAATCTTTTGGTCATATTTGGTTTATATTTTAAATTCAAACTGTTATTTGAAAAACTTTGGAATATTTCTAATGGAAAACTTGCAAATGTTAATTACAATTTGAAGGCAAATAAGGAAGAAAAATTCAAAGCCATCATTTAGAATCGATATGAATGAATTATGGAACTCAATTATTCAGGTAACGGTTCAAACTCTTTTGTTAATTTCTTCTCAAAAGATATGCTTTGGCTTGTTAGCCAGGAAATTATTGGGATCTAGCTCTACATCCGAAGTGTCAGAAAATGTCACAGAAAAATAAAATTTATGGTGTTAGATCTAGTTTGCAATCATTCTATAATACATATTTTTTTCAGCACAGCAAACCACGACACTTTATTTTGACTCACAATATTTTCTACCTGAAAAGTGGTTGTTACAAAAATCTTAAACTGTCAACAAAAATGGACACTGATTAAATAGTGACTGAATCTGAAAACATTTTCTGCTAACATAACAATTGTTTTTCTCGACCCCCTTTCATCAACTGTGGACTGAAACAACCATGATAAGTCTGTACAATCATTAAGTTAATGTTAAAGCTTAGGATGTGTCTATTATCATGCATTTCCAAAGTCGCTCTTTCTTCAAGCCTTTTAAAGCCAGTCTAGGCCTACTTGAGCTTGCAACGATATGCTAACTTGTATTAATAAATATTGTTTCTTGAATGAATATTTTGCTCACCACCTATATGTATAATATCCAGATGGCCAGGGTTTTAGTTGTCAACTAAATTCTTTCATGATCTAGAAAAATGTTGATGGACTTTAAAGTCACTCAGTAAAATATTATTTAACGAATGACTTATAGAATAAATGAATACCAAATGAATTATTGTGCTTAAAAATTTTATGACTAAAAACTGTTCTATGAATAATAGGTGAGGTATTCATTTAGAAATATTGATGGTGACTGTACATGATTAAATGATATAACATTTGGCATGTGGTAATGATAGGAGACCCGATACAAACACTGAGAATATGGCAATATTTTGGAATTTAAAATTACTCACTTCTTTCCTTCCTCCCCACCCCATGTTTTTGAATTTGACAATATCTGGAATACGTAGGCATTCAACTCTTGGCCAGAAAGGTACACTTTCCAACAGATATAATTTGCCTTCATTTATACTTAATTCATCAAAATATGCTTTCATAATATCTCTTTGATATCCATAACGGCTTTTTGGTAAATCATGGAAAGTTCTTCCTTTGAATGGGGCCATGACACTGTGCCAACATTTCACAGAACATGGTTAACTTTCTCCGAATCCATAAGAAGGCTGTAAATGAAAGAACCTTCCACCATCACCCTACTGTGATCAGAGACTTTTCACTAGTCGTGAATGCCAGAGTCAGGCTCCACTCAGGGTGACTATAATTCAGAATGCAGTGTGGAGGCATTTTTAATTGAACTGATGGAAATTGTCGACAGAGTAATGGTTGTAATTGTTCACCATTTCACATAGAAAAGAATTTGCTCAGTAAATAGGAGGCTTTGTTTTCAACCTAATTTAATGGAAACACAGAAGGTACAAGAAAGTAATGTGCCAACTGACACTGGGTGTAAAATAAGGCATTTCAAAGACTTTTGTGCAAATGTTCATCAGCTGACATCTGTCAAAGCAAACTCCTGGGATGGCTTTAGAGCATATCCAATTGCCAGCAGCAAACATTTAGTGAGTTTCGTTCTTGGAGGAACAGTGTTGGTTTGTTTTGCAATGTGAGCATTTGAAGTACCATTTTTCCCCCCAAAATTTTTGAACTACTACAAAAACACCACCTAGCTTGGTTATACAGTAAAAGGGACAGACTTCTTTGCATATGGATACCAATCCTTTGACTAACTGAGAGGCTACAGGAGCACATGAGAGAAGCCTCACGTGACACAGCTTGTTTTATTGTAGCCTGGATAAAGGCATTAAGGCCTGCAGAATATTACTTCCATCCAACACAGAAACTTAAATGGGCTCCAACCTGCCATACACTCGGTGAAAGTATCTTGTGGGTTTATACTTGTGTTGGTTGGCCTGATTTCCATTTCAATTTCTTTAAGTGTCATAAAGCCTCATGGAACATAAGACTGTTACAGAATTTAGCTGTATCCTATAATTTTGAGTTCACTCTTCAGAATAATCAGGAGAAAGATAGTCTGGTAGTATATCCTTAGGGCACAGCATATCTATTTTTTTCTATAGTATATTTCTTTACAGTAATGGCCTATGGAATATCTATTTTGTGGATAATGTGTGGCTAATTTAAATTTCAGTGTTCAGCGGAACAGGCACCTCCACTTTTCTTTTCTCCCCAGTCCAATAGCATGCCCTGACCTCAGGGCAGAGATTTAAAACCAAATATCAAATATACAGAGTATCATGATAGTGACAACCTAAACTAGAACTTTGCAGTGGGGACATTAAATGCCTCAACATATAAAGTGTTCTAAAATTTAACTTTGAGAAAGATATGTATACCTATGCAATTCTTTGAACAAAATGTTTGTTTTTTGACTCAGGGAAATCACTTTTTAATTCATTTTTTTAGTTCACAAAATTATTGAATTGTCTATAATGATCCAGTTTTCGACTTGGCATGTCCCAAATACCTTATCCAACTTCTTCATTTAGTATATAAAGAAATTAAGGCCGTGATCAGCTAAGTGGACGTTGTGTAAGGTTATATATTGGAATATTCACAGTTACTGAGTGCATGATAAGAGAGTATAGTGGTGTTGAGGTGTTAATGGCATTATTATTATCTGGACCCAGATATTGTGGTAAAAACCCAATTCCTTTATATTTCTTCTTTCTCTATCATATTCTTTTTTTAATTCAGGTTCGCAAGTGCAGACTGATATCAAAATGGGCACTGGGCAGCTTTTCCGATTATATATAACTTCTGGCTTATCTGCTGCTTTAGATTATTTATACTTCTACTCCCATTGTAACAGCAGTGACTAAGTAGGAACAATGAATGTGTAAGTAAATGCTTTCAATTTAGACAACCATTCAGATTTAATTCAATGAAAAACACTGAACAATCATACTGATGTTCACCATTGATCTAGGATCTCCTTTTTTCTAGACATTGTGGTAACCACTTTGCAAACATAGATTTTAATTATTATAACTATTCTTGCTTGGTGTTTTATGTAAAAAAATAAATAAGTAAATAATTTGCAGGTAGATAGATAGACATTCCTGCTTTACAGATGATAAAACTGAAGGCATCACTTATCCTCGTAGCAACAAATACCATCTTTTTTATCCTGACCTGAAGTTACTTTGGACATCAAGAGCGATGGCCCCATAACACCTCTGAAAAAAGAGCCATGATATATATGTCTCAAAGCTATCATTTATATTCTGTGAACAAGTTTGCGGGTTATTTTTGTAATAAAACTCCGTTCTTAATATGATACTGTCTGCTTTAAGAGTCCCAATGTTAGAAGCAAGCTTACTATGCAGTACTTAGCACATCAATGCTATAAGGTTTGAACCCAAAAGGATAGCTGTCATCAATTAAGAAACATTTCTTATATACAAAAGTCACAAATAGAAACTGTATTAAGAGTCTTGTTTACTGACGTGCCATGATTGGTTCAGAAAACCAAACCCTAACACACAAAATATGCATGAAGAAGTCAAGCTTTGCCTTTTCTATAATTACGGAGGCAGGGGATCAAATCTGCCAGATTCTGATAACATTCTGCTTCTATTGTGCAAAGAATCACCTATGTGACCTACCCTCAAGCTGAATATTTTAGCACAGGGATTTCCCATAAAAACTGCTGCAGCTGAAGGTCTCATCTAATAAGATAAAGGACAGATTGTGGACTGGGAATAACAGGAGGAGGAGTAACAATGAGTGTGCTCTTTCAGATTTGTGGTAAAGCTAAGTGAACTTGGCAAAGTAGGTCAAAGCTATAAAATACATTTGATCAAAACTAATTCCATATTAATTTAGATAATTAATATGATACATCGAAATCTCAAGTTTGAAAAATGATATACATGTCTCATAAACCTATCAGTTTACAATACACTTAAATATGTATTATCCCATTTATTTTAAACCTCACAACCACATAATGGGGTAGGGGCTTATCATACAACTGTAAGTCAGATGATAGATACGCCTCTTATAGACCTAGTTGGATTTGCTACGAAGCCACTGATTGCACGTCTTACATAAATGCAAAGCCTATCTTCTAACTTTCTGAAAATTTCAAGCAATGTATTCTCTCATGGTGGCATCTGAATCCTGGACCCTTGGTATTTATACATGACGTTGTGGGTTTCACCTTATGCACTCATGTCTTGGTTTTGGTTTTCCCAGAAGCAGATGATGAGACAAGAATTTAAGTGCCAATGATTTATGTGGAAGTTCACCCAGGAGAACACTGGTAGAAAAGTGAAAAATGAGGCAGGGGACAAAGAAGCCCGTAAAGGTTATGCAATCAAGCCAGCTACCCCTGTGGACAACTGGAGCTTAGTTGTGCTGAAGAACGCTTGGAGACATTGGAGAATATGCCTAAAGAGTTGACATTCCAGCCAAGATAAGATGCCTAAAGTATTTATTCAGGACCCCGAGCTACTTCCAAGGACATTAACTCTCTAGCACTTTCAGTCTGCCATACACACTTGTCGACGGTTTTCTGAAGCCAATAAAAATCCCTCTGTCAGAGGTTGTAAATGTTTGTAATGTTAGCTTGTAGAAGTAAACATAGAGAGCATATGGATGACAATATGGATCCTCTCCCATTTGCCTCCTGGGTTCTGATGAGGTATGTTCATTGTCAAAGACTTCTTTTCTTTCTTTTTTTTTTTTTTAACTCATTAAAAGAATAAAATTGGTATTCTATCTATGAATAGTATATCCTTCATATGAGTCTAAAAAGCAATCTTACACGTCAGAAACTTTTTTTAGCTTAAAATATTTGAACGCAAATTTGGAGGTCAGGAGCAGGGTCATATTGCAGTAGGTCTAGCATCACCTGACCTCTTTTCCTTGCCTCTCCCCTCCCTCCAGTCCTTTCTTTATTGATTTAATTCCCCCAACTCTCTGAGGCAGAATCCATTCTCCTTACTCATGATAACAGGTTTATTATCTTTTTGTGTATTCCTTTGGAGTTTGTTTCCTCACCAAAAATCGTCATCATCGTCATCGTCATCTCAAACAAATGCCATGCTCTCCCCAAGAAGAATGCTGGTCAATAATGTAGTTTGAAAATTCATCACAGTAGTTTGGCAGATAAGGAAACTGAGGCAGAGGTATCATTGTTAACATGTGTGCTATTACAACGCTAAGAAATGTCAGAGGTCTTCTGCTTCCAGAGTCCAAGATTCTTCTTCACAGGAAGCTGCTTCTCATCCTGAGTTAAACAATGTAAATAAATGTTGAACAGGATCTCAGTCAAACGTGAATTAGAGTAACTTTAACTTTCTCCTTACTTACCTTGCCAACGAGACGGCTAGATGAGCAGAACGACAGAGAGTAGCTCCTAGTCAGATGGGTAAAAGCCTAGAATTTATTCCTACTTTGCTCCCAATGATTCTCATAGGACCTGTTCATCCTTATGTTTGGACATTGTAGGTCAACCTTGCTTGAGAGTTTTCGCGATTATATTCTCATCTAGCTTCTTCCACTGGATTTCAAGGTGAATTGTGATGAGGGTAAGGAAGCATGGTTTTATAAGGACATAATGAGGTATTTCAGTGACAAAATGAAAACAATTTTAATGCATTTTTAAAATGCCACAGGAAGTTTTTTCAGTGTTCTAAGCAATTTGGAACTTTCATTCCCAACCCATGGTAGTCCAATTATGGATTAGAAACTTTTTGTGAAAATTTTATGATTTTAGCCTTTCTCATGATTTGATTTACTTTTGATATTTTGGGTAAATAATGCAAAAGAATGGATTTCCCTTACTGTGAAAGCTCAACACCAGTGTGACTGTAGAAGAGTATCCCTGTCATTGTGCCCAGGTGACCTTATACACGTTTGCATGGCCTATGCAGGCAGGCTTGAATGACAGCTTAGCTGAGTCTTGGAAGGACTCTTTGTAATTCTCGCAGAACTTGAAAGTATGGGAAGCCTGTGAGGAGCTGTGAGGAGGCCATGTCTGCCTTCCTACCTCCCCCGGGAGGTGCCATGACACACTTTCCCACTGCCTCCTGGGTTCTGATGAGTCTGGGGCTTTCTGCCCCGTCTCCCTCAGAAGAGAGCTGCAGGATATATAACAACTCAGTTACCGTCTAGATCTGGCTTTTCAGCTGTGGAATAGATCCCACATCTTTCATGGCAGTCATCTTCTATCGTCCTTTTTCGGTCGATGAAACAAAGACTGAACGGCTGGCCACTCTGTCTAGTCTTCCTTTCTCTGTAAGTAATAAACTATCTGAATCTGAAAGTGGCTGGTTGTATCTTCACAAGCCAAGTCTTTACCAGCCTTCGTATGGACCTTATTTTCTGTTGTACTTGACAGTGATAACCCCTTTTCGGAGAGGGAAAGCCTCCTACCTACTTCCACGACCCTCGCTGAAAAGCAGTGTTTGCTTTCAGAGTTACTACTTTTTGTGACATTTTAGGGAGAAAAAAAATAAAAATTAACATATTTCTGTATTAGCAAGGGAGAACTTTAACTTTATAAAAAAATTTAAATTTAGAAAAGATTTTCATGGTTCCTTTCCTTTCACCAGGAATTCCCCTTAAAACAGAATGATAGTATTTACTCTGCAGAGCTCTTATATTAAAAGGTTGCCCAAATAACTCCTGGGCATATGCAGTGGTCCTCTGTGGATGACAACATTGTAAATCAAGACATGTACACACATGTTGACTAGCAGTTACCAAATCAAAGTCCATCTTCTCAAAACAACTACCCTGCTGTAAATTTTCTTTTCATATAAATGCCTAGCTATTTTATCTAGCAAAATTCCATATGCATGTATAGACTTGGACAAAATTGCACCTGTACTTCTATTTTAGCTCATCTTTTAAGACTCCTTTAAAATTCCCTAAACAGCCCTTCCCTTGAAATAACACTGCATTATAATCTGAGATCCACCCCACTAACCTCCTGTGAATACACAGTGATTTGAGAATATATTACGTACCAAGACTTTTCATATGTAGTAATCTATTTTGTATCATATGATCATGACAAAAATCCCAGGAGGTATAAATTATTGTCTATATTTTTATACAAGGAAATTGAAGCCAAAAGATGTCCTGGACAAGGTCTTTAGCTAATAAGTGTACAGGTGGGATCTCAATTCCTGACATGGAGCCTGTTTTCTTTCCACTTGGCTTCAGTCTTACCCATGCAACATCCATGCTCACTGGTGATATGACTGAATATTTTTATAGCCATCCTTACAACAGTGAGGGTGAAGTTGACTTTATTTTGAATTAGCTGCTTAGAAACAATGATGAAGGAAATCTCATAATTAAAAACTTTTAAGTAATGAACTACATTTGGTTTTCCTATACTGTAAAAAATCTGAAGAGCTGGATTACATACTGGATCAACCAATGAGTCAAGTCTGGCACTCTACTGCATATATGACCATAGTGAATGTTTATTACAATTTAGGGCAGCATTCTTGCTGCATTTAAACCTTAGATGTTTGAGGTTAGACTCTAAACGTCCCTTGGTTATGACATGTTCCTATCAAAGACTTTGGAAACTGACTATGCAATAACCATTGTTCAATACGCCATGGGTGGAAAGGATCCTAGAGGATCTATGGTTTCAAAGCAATGGCAGTAAATTAAAAATAAAAAAGATACATATATATATATATATATATATATATATATATATATATATGTGTGTGTGTGTATATATATATGCAAATCATTTCACTTAAATATTTATAGACTCACTACGATGGTCTCTGAAATGGACCAGGCAGATGTTAGAAGTTTGGGATTCAAAAATGAGTGAGAATCAGATAAAAATTGTCCCCTAAAGGCACATGTGAGGCTGAGCATTCACCCAGGAATGAATGTTGTCACTGCCTGAAATATTTCTGGGATTTTGTTGTTGGTATTTCCCTCATATTTCTGTGGAGTACACTTACATGGAGAGCTGTCATCATGTCTGACCACAGTCTTTCTGTCCTTCGAGTTAAATTTCATTTTTTCCTATAAATAGTCCTCCATAAGTACGTGGGGACTCCGGCAGAGGTCAGATACTTGCTGCAAACTATTGATGGGACTATATCTCCTCCTCTTTCTGAACAGATCATAAAGATCTTTAATTTTGATCCTGCATCTTTAGGAGGAAGTCTTGTTGAGTTGTGATGCGGGAAGGTAATATCCACTTAGTGGATGGACCATTTGAGTCAAGCCTGGCAATAAATGGGGTGACAGATTTCACAACCTGCCTGCCTGTGATTTGTGTCTGAGATTTGAATTTGAGAAGTGGTCAAAAATCATCAGGAATAAAAGCTGAAGAATCTGGTGAGCAATCTAGTCTAAGAACATTTACTGATATGTAAGAAGGGCTCAGGAATGAAACTGAGGTCCTTCCTTTGAGAAAGATCTCGATTAGGGAGATTTTAAAAAGAGGTTAAAGTGATAACTCGTTGGAAAAAGCAGAGAGACTAAAAATTATTTGATATGTGCCTATTGTGTATCATTGACTTTTGCTTTACATGCTTTCTTATTTAATCCCTTCAGTAACATTGCAGATATGTATTATTATAATTATTTGATAATACACTGAGGTTTATAAAAGTGAAATGGCTTGTTGAAGGTTACACAGTTAGCCCCTGACAGCCCTAATATTAGAACTCAGGACTCTCTCATTCCAAATCATGAACTCTTTATCATAATTTCTGTTTAAGATGTAATCAGAGCTCATGTACATACATAGACATTCTGGGGAGGTCATTGTTTGAAAGTTCATTACTTTGTGCATACACCGTCAATAAAGATTACTTGAGACCCCAGGTCTCAAAGATTCTCCTTCCCACTTCTTGCCAGCATGCCTTTGTAAGTTTTCTTTGTTATTTCTAAATGAGATAAATACTAAACGTCAGAAATTAGAAAATACATTTAATATGCAAACATCTTCAATCTTGGAAGTGGAGACTAGTTACACCTCTTGAACACTTTAAAGACTGAATGCCCTCAGTTTAAAATGCAACACTACTTTCAGCTCTCAAGTTGTCATCTATTCTCTGACATAAACAGCCTGATTCCCACATGGCATATTCAAAGCCTGCTTTGTACAGAATCATTTACAGTGACTCCATTTAAGTCACACTTTTAAAATCGCTCCCAAGAGACACAGCTCAAATAGAGCGGAGGTGTCCGCGTTAGCCACCACACACAGCCGGGCTGAGTGACAGGCATGCTTAATCTGTTCATTTTAAATCTTGGTGGTGCTTTGTCTCTGAATGATGGCACTGCCCCAAAGCCAAGACTGCAAGTCCGTCAACTAGGCTCGGTCCAGGCCTGGGACAACATCTAAGGCAAGTTTAAACCACACAGCGCTACTATGCCCAGATGCCAGGCTCACGTCTTATGGAAGACCATCATTTCGGCCACCACAACGGCCCCAGGTGAGGAGGCTCAGGTTCAAACGACTTTGCATGCAATGTATAGCTCCTCACAATGTGTTCAGCTTGCATTGTGCTACTGCACCGAGCCCTCTGCTCCACGTGATTTTATCATCATCCCTTTCCTCTCACACCTTCTCTTTTTTGCTTCTACATCACGCGCGGCTCCTATTTAGTATTCTTGCAGTCAGTGTGAGTTTGGTTAGATGGCCCTGAAGGTTATTTCTAACATAACACGTGTGCTGTTCTGGGACATACCTTCCACTAATCGGTATTCACCAGGCCCCCTTCAGAATGTGGGGTTATTACAGGAAGGGCTCAATCAGAAGGCGTGTATGAAAGCATAGAGCTGGCAACTTCAACTCAGTTATCTCTCTCTTGTAATATCTAGAAAAAAAATTATCATTTTTTGTGTATTTAATCCCATAATTTTCTTTACTTCTCATAGGATTATTGGTTTTATACTAAGACTGAATCTCCTGGAGGAGCAGTGAATGCCTTTTCTGACCTTCGTATTCTCTACTACTCTTTATCCTCCTGGGATCTGGGCAAACTTTGAGCCAATTTGATCGAGTATAGATTGTTTTCCTGTCTCCTAACATTCCCCCATGTCTGTATCTTTCTTCTTCAGAGCACAACATGGCTTCAAATTCCATATTATTAAAATATTTTAACTGGGGGAAAATGTAAGGGCAAAAAAAACCCAATTAACAACAAAACTTTGAAGCACATTGATTTGACTTACCATATCCCTTCTCAGTAGAATTTATGTCCTAAGGAAAAAATACACCTACATATTTAAGGACAAACTCAAATCTACTAGGTAAGAGAATCTTGGCTAAGAGAGACCAGGAGTCATAACTTTACACTGAGACCGCATGGGTCTCCAGATGGACTTCTCCTGCCCAGGAAAAAAAGCAACTGCTGCCAAAAATTAATCTGCTATGAAATTACAAAAATGATCTTATGTAGTTTATTATTATTATTATTTTTTAAATAAAAGCAAAATTAGTACAGTGGTAAGCTCAAATTTAACAGAAGATAACCGTGGCTCACTTACTTCCACTCTGATACTTCCACTTCTACAGGCATGCTTTTGGGTACATTATCTAATGTTTCTACCTCTGTTTTATCACTTGTAAGATACCATATTTCCCCAAAAACAAGACTGGGTCTTGTATTCATTTTTTGCTCCAAAAGACACATTAAGGCTTTTTTTCAGGGGATGTCATATTTTTTCATGCACAACAATCCACATTTATCCATGTACAACAATCTACATTTACTCATTTATTCGTGTACAAAAATCTACACTTATTCACATACAGTCATGTCATCTTCTTCTGGAACATCGTCATAACTCTCCAAACCCCAAATTCCAGCTTGAATTTCTTGCAACTCCATTTCCTGTAGAACCATTGGCCCCAATCTCTCATGTCCAACAATTGAGCTCGTAGTGCATTGGCAACACAGCTGTCAGTGATTTTATCCCATGAATTCTTCAGCCAAGTCACGACCTCTTGCAGGCTAGGCTTCACAAAGTTTCCACGCTGATTTCTCTCTATTCTATTTTCAATGCAGTTATTGATTTCCATGCGCAAATGGTCCTTGAATGGCTTGTTTATTGCAATATCAAGAGTCTGGAGATAGGCAGCCATTCCTGCGGGAATCATTATTTGATCTACTCTTCTCTCTGCAAGGAAGTTCTTCATGTCTTTAGCGCGGTGAGTGCTGGCTGAATCCCAGACTAGCAGACCTCTTTGGCCATCTCGCAAAACCAGTGGCAGCATTAAATCAACCCACTTCCTTATAACTGCTTGTGTGCACAAGTCTTTTTTGGTTTCAAGAACATAAATGCCTGAAACACGTTCAACCTTATCTTTCCTGCCCTTATTGATGATTAGAGGTGGGGCTTTCTTTCCATCCAGACGAATTGCCAAAATACAGGTCACACATGCACTTTCGTAACCAGCGGAGGGAATGTAGATTGATGAGGCACCCCTCTGATAAATTGTCATTTGAGATCCTTGGCCCATAAACACTGTAGTTTCATCCAATCATGTTGGAGAGATGATATTTAGAAAAGTCGATGACATCAACACAGGACTTGAATGCTAGTGCACATTTAATAACTTCAATATCTTCCAGCTTGAACAGTGTTGATCTTGTTAGAGACAGTTCATATCGTTGAAGAAAGCCACCCAGCCAGTGTTGTGATGCTTTGAATTCTTCTGGGGATATTTCTAAATGTGGTGCCATTGCATGGGCAAATGCTTGAATATCAGCCCTGCACACAACCAAAGACTTTGCTCTCCTCTCAGCAATCCATTCACAGATGATGTCTTCCAGCTCTGGAAATAATGGTTGCTGACCTGATCCATACTTGCGTTTCTTAACATTTCCCTTGTCCACTTGTTGACTGAGGTTATGGTACTCTGCTCTCTATTTTCGGACCATTTGAAGATCCAACTTCTTCTCTTCGGAGAAAGCTATAAGATTATTGCCCTGGGAGTCCTCCATAATATCTTTCTTGTACTCAATGGAATAGCTCTTTCTTTTTCCACTCATCTTGTCTGGGGGTCAAAATATCATTCCCTTTAAATCTACCATTAAATCAAGTGTTAATTGAAGACTTATAAGACAGGAGTGGCAATAAAAATGATGACAGCTAAGAATGATGGTCCACACAAAAGCGACGAAAAATTGCAGCCACCAAAATTCAGAAAACATTTCTTTATTTCACACGAGTGCGTTAAGCACATCCATTATAAAATACGACATATTGAATTATGAAGATTCATATTAGACACAACCACGTCCGTTTGTTATCAAGTGCGCACATTATTCATGCATTGTGGCTGTACTCCGACTGGTCATTGGGCAATAAGTCTCGTGTTCATCTGTATACATAGGCAATTACTTCTCGTCCAAAGGTGACTGCTTGGGTATTTACAAATACTTAATTATAATTCATATTATCATTTATTTTAAGTATTAGTGTCAATAAAATTATTTATCTATATTTAATTACATATTAATATTATTTTATAATTCTATTCGTCTGTTGTGTGTTGCAGCAGACATACTAAATGCATCCGTCTGGCCGACGATGTTAACTGTGGCTTATTTTTGGGGTAGGGCTTATATTACGAGCATCCTGAAAAATCATGCTAGGGCTTATTTTCTGGTTAGGTCTTATTTTCAGGGAAATACGGTAGGTATAGCAGTAGTATTTACCTCCTAGGATTATTACAAGGATTGAAATTAGTATGACAGGTAATATATTTAGAGCAGTGACTGGACAAAAAAATTACTCAACTGACATTAGTATAACTTATACTTGTTTCTCATGAGTATTATGACTTTATATAATTTTGTCTCTCCTTTTTACTGATGAGAACACCAGGGAACCTACATTAATTATGTGATAGCTCATTCAGTTATAATGTCTATATGAAGGACTCTGGCTTTTTGACTTCAAACCCTGTGTTCTTCCTTTACTGGATGACATTTTCCATTTTTATTTTAATAGTAATTTATCACTGTCCCATTTTTATTTTAATAGCAATTGTCACTCTCTAAAATCATTCTTTACAAAATAATGACTGCCCCCCCCCAAAGATACCTCCCACTAAGATATAGTCTTGATAATGGCATGACATGTACTTGTCTTGTTTGTTGAAATATCTCTGGAACCTTAAACAGTGCCTGGCATAGAAATCTTTGTAGAATTAATGAATGACTAGACTATAGAGTGTGCCAGTGTTGAGGATGTATTTTCAGCTTACTTTCCCGTTACCTAGGAGCTTATGCCAACTCTGCTAGATGCTTCCTCGCATGCCCGGGGTCACATACAAAAGAGGACTTCTTCATACTGGGACTGGCTAGACCTTGACATGTCGACTAAGACGATTACTATTAGGGGTGGCAGACTCCACTCTTTCTACTTCCTCTTGCATTTTGTGCACCAATAGGTCACATGAATCCGAGGCTCTTTGGATCCTCTTTGGTTTTCCTCTGTTGATTGCTTTTGATTATGAGGATGAGTGTCTTAAGCACAAGTCTTAGGGAACTGCACTTATTCTAAAGCTTAACAAGTATTTTGATTGGGACTGAGGGAAAAGCGAACAATTGGGACTGAGGTAAGAGTGAAGTGTGAGACCCCACCCAGGCTGGAATCACACTGTTATGAAGCCTCTGTGTGAGAGCTCTACAGCTGGTAATGCAACAGCTCTTGGTTTCCCATTTTGTCGTTGCTCTCTGCATTTAGACCCCTTAACATTGCAGGAGAAATGAAGTGATACTTGGCTGGAAAGGGAAGAATTTGGGCAATCGTGGGTCCTTGATCATAATGTCACAAAATATTTAGCTTTATTCTCTAGCAGTTCTCTCTTGAAGTGCTATGATCCAGTTGAGAGTTGCACCAAACTTTTGAGAAAACAGGGAACATTTTCCCTTGAGTTACTTTAACGCTGTTTCTCTTGAACTTAATTATTTATCTAAGCCCATGTATTCCTGAATCTCACAGGGTTTCAGGTTTGGGAAACACGTGTGTATCCACACATAGATGCTCTTTCTATATGGAGAAGTATAACTTAGTGATGACAAGCTCTGGGCTTCGATATTAGAAAAATATTGTGACTGTTCCAAACTTGTAGGTTGTGATATTGGGAAAGAAACTAAGACTTGATTTCTTCATCAGCAAAATGTGAGTAATTCCTGAGAGAAATAAATTAGATAATATTAAAATGCTTAGCATAGTGCCTGGTATATTCTAAAGAGTATCTGAATGGGGTTGCTCACACGTTCAGAACATTGACATGTGAACTTGTGTATATGTGTATGGGTGGAGTGGGTGTAAGAGGCTTAAAATTTGTTGGCATGCGGTAGCATGCACAGACCGGGATCACAAGTAAAATGGAAAAAATTGTAAAAGCAGCGACAAAGAATCGATATGGCATAAAGCACTTTATATACATAAAAGAAAAGCAGATCACAGTTATTGTTTAAAATCATCTCCTTCCTTCCTTCCTAATTAGAATAGGTAAAATAAGGAGAGGCAGCCCCAATATATTGTTTAGATGATGAAATAGGAAAGGATCTAGAAAGCAACCCTGGCTGAGCCCCAACACTCAGTGTAGATGTAAACAGGTACACCTCCTGAAGTTTGACTGCTAGTATATGAGAAAGCAGCAACTGGCAACTATAGGGCAGCAACATGTAATTGTAGGAAACTAGTCATGTCTTAGCTGCAATCACTGAATATCTGCTGGGTGGAGGCACCACCATCGCAGACATACAAGTTCCCCAGCTCTGTTCCACAGTTGTAACCTTGAGGTTCTGACTCAAATGTTTTTATCACGTGACCAGTAAATTCTGTGCTTTGGCTATGGATAGGATTTAAAATTGGTTAAATAAGGCAGATGGGTAGCTCAGTTGGGTAGACCACGAGCTCTGGGCACCAGGACTGCTGGTTCGATTCCCACATGGACCAGCGTGTTGCGCCCTCCGCAACTACAATGAAGTCAATGAGCTGCCGCTCAGCTCCCAGATGGCTCCGTTGGTTGGAGCACAGGCTCTCAACCAGAAAGTTGCTGGTTCGACTCCTCGACTCCCCCAACGGAAGGTGGGCTCCGCCCCCTGCAACTAACAACAGCAACTGGACGTGGAGCTGAGCTGCGCCCTCCACAACTAAGACTGAACGGACAACGACTTGAAAAAAGTCCCGGAAGTATACACTGTTCCCCAATAAAGTCTTGTTCCCCATCCCCAATAAAATATTTAAAAAATAATAATAGAAATAAAAATAATAAAAATAAAATTGGTTAAATAAATCTAGTGGGTTTCTGAAATTTCAAGGGCCCTAGCTTTGTTTATACTTTTGCACTTCTTGTTGTTTCAGTGATGCAATGTGTCAGCACTTCTGAGAGAAGTTCCTTGAAGGACTTCTTTGAGAGTCAGGTTGTGAACATAAAGGCAGCTCTTCTAGAGAATTCTTGGTGATTCTGGCCTGAGCCCTGTAATCTGCTTTATGTGGGTTCATTGAATATTGATAGAAACAGTCAAAGTTCCAGAAACAGTGAGAGATATTTCAGGAGAATGTCTTCATTCATTTCTGATAATAACTTTGTGTGAAAGCTGCCATTGCTGAGCTAACAATCCAGAAACAATCTGGGACAGATTCAACGCCTTGTCCAAGGTCACAGAGACAACTCATGGTTGGGTTAGATGTACTACCAAAGTGTTATTTCTCTATGTTTATTGTTCTAATTATTTGCTAATAAAACTGAGAATTTGGCTTTAAGTTACTGAATCACAGTATTTCTTGAAAAGATAATCTTTATTTTTACTGTTTATTCCTCTTAACAGCCTTATATTAATTAGTGTTTTTGAATGTGGAAAGGAAGCCGTAGACTAGTATATCTTCATGTGAGGTTCTGGGCTCTTCCATGAATGGACTGCAGCATGCCTGAAATGATTTACATTTTGTTTCACTTGTGTGCATAAGTGAATTGTGTGCAAGGAGTGTAAGAGTATTCTTTAAATCCTCTGAGAGTTTCTGACTCCACAAAACAGATAGCAATTGTTAGCACTTGTCAAAATTGAAAATAATTATGTATTTCTTTCTTAATCAAATGTCTCTGCTTATCTGACCCAAAGAGGAATAATACATAGCAAAATAAAAGATGTCACCCTCATTATTTTTGCTCCATTCTAGAAGAAATGTGAGTCCCAAGGTATCTAGAGTGTTGACTTCCCTTCTAACTACCTCTTATAGAAGGCCATTTAAACATGAATCACCTTCAATTCTTTAGTCAACTTGAACATTGATTTAAACGAATCAACCTAAAAGCAGTCAACCTAAATTCTAGACACAGAAACAAAGATGACTATTATGACTTCAACTGGGTAGTAAGAGCCCTATTATATATCAGAACCATGTCTGGATAAACATAATAGTATTTCCTTTATCTCTGAAATCTTGAAAGTTGGGAAGTTCCAACTGATTTGTATCATGTTATTTTAGTGTAGCAGGTTGAAATGTTGAGTAAGCAAGGCATTTTTAAAAAATTCATTCAAAGAGGTATGATCAGGTACAATAATTGAGTCGGCAGAGATTAATTCCATGCTAATCCATTATGACCGGGAAGGCTGCTAATTAGTCATTGAGATTGACAATCAATCAGATACAGAGCAAAAGCTTGATGGACCTTCATCAAAGGGAGAGGGATTACTTTTCAATATTACTTCTAAAGAACAGAAGTTGATGGCAGTCTAATATTTTTTAAAAGGTTGGTGTGTACAGGTTTATTGGTCTTCACTTTACTTATTTGTCTTCTCAGGTTTTGGTGTCACAGTTATGCTAGCTAAAGAAACAGATTGTGAAGTGTCTACTCTAGTTTTCTTGTTTGCCTACTTGTTATATCAGGTGCTGAGAGATGGTTTGTTAAAATCTTCAACTGTGACTGGGATTTCTCTATTTATTTAGTGAATATTTAAAATAATTTTAGAAGACTTTGATAGGTGTATTCTTTTGTACATAAATTTCTAAATGTTTACTGAGTACTTTGCATATTTTGTGATAATAATAAACCATTATTATCTCCCAAATCGCCCCTCTCCCCCAAACCTTACCTAGCTTGCTGACACTACTTACAAACCAGCAAAAATAACCAAATATATTTTAAAAGAAATCATGTACAATTTATTTTCAGGACTTAGCTCTTTTGCTCTTTTATTTATCAATGAATTCCTGATCAGTTGTTGTAATTTTATCTTGACTGATTGATAAAAACAATAACTATCTCTGTTTTATGAAAATACATTTCACGTAATATGAAGGATAATAATTAAATTATAAAATAATAGTTAATAGGTACAAGCTGGAAATTTCATCAATTAAGGGACAGCGGTCTAAAAATTTCATCACGTTTAAGATTTAGTCAGTACAGAGAGCTTCCAAGAATATAAGAAAAATTTTGGTTTATGGGCTCTTTCTGAATTAGTACCTATTATTTTCAAGATGTACTCAAATGTTCTAAAAGGACACATTAGTCAAAGTGAGTACTCAGGTATAAATAAAAAAAAATGTCTCCTTTAGGCTACCTAATACCCTATTGCAATACTAATATTATTCATTAAAACATTTTATACAAACAAAACATGAATGAATATTGCTGGAAATAGAAAGTGCAAGAGCCTTTTATCAATCACACAATCCTTATAAAATCAGACGCATTAACTAACATATTTCAATCTCTAGATAGCATCAGTTTCCTTAGTTTTCAAATAATTTCTGGAATTCAACATTTTTGTTACTCCATGGAGATTACATAAACCACCAATCATCTATAATAATGGAGAATTCAAGAGTATATAATTGAAATTTATAGATAACATAGAAAAGTCATCCATAGCAAAATTGATTGATTATAATTTTACCTCTCAGACACTTCCTCATTTATAGGAAGTGACTGACCACAAGGTCGAGGTGCATTTTGGATAAGGTCTACCCTATCCGAATGGTAGCATGTGGATGAAAAGTGAAAGAAAGCATTTTGGATAAATTGCAAATTGAATTACTAGTTTCTAAATAATTCAGTGTTGACCATACAAAAATCATTTATATTTTCCTATTTTATATTATTTATAGCCACTGAACTCATTATCATTCAGAATTTTAGAGCTAAGATATGACTAATCATTCAGTTCAAACTTCTTAAAAAACAAACCCGAAAATCAAAATTGATAACAATAGCAACAGATCCCTTGCGTGCAATTTTGTTTTTTCTACTCTCAAATTTTTCCATGCATTCTACTGTTTTATGTTCTTTCTAATAATTGATGATAACATAATAGTTCTTTCTTCTGTCTCTATAAGTGTGATGGTTAATTTTATGTGTCAACTTGGCACCTTTTTTGTGTAAGATACACATATAAATTAGTGAACTTTGGACAAAGTGGATTGCCCTCTGTAATGTGAGGAGGCCATATCCAATCAGTTGAAGGCCTGAATAGAACAAAAAAAAAATCAAACCTACTAGATAGAGCAACAGGGAATTCTCCATCCTTCCAGCCTTTGGTCTAGAACTGAAACACTGGCTCTACTTGGCCTTTAGCCTACCAGCCTACACTGCAGGTTTGCACTTACCAACCTCCATAATCATGCGAGCTAATTCCTTATAATAAATTTCTTTCTATATATGTATACATCTGTATTAGTCAGGGTTCCCCAGAGAAACATAACCAATAATTACACATTTATTATAAGATATTGGCTCACATGATTATGGAGGCTGAGAGGTCCTAGAATCTGCCCTCTGCAAGCTGGAGACCCAAGAAAGCCAGTGGTGTAGTTTGAAGGTCTGAGAGCTAGAGAACCAATGGTCGAGATTCTAGTCTGAGTCTGAACATCTGAAAACCAGGAGCACTGGGGGCAAGAGGAAACTGATGTTCCAGTTTAATAGTTAGGCAAAGAGAAAGAGAATCCTCCCTTCCTCCAGTGTTTTGTTCTCTTGAGGCCCTCAGCCGACTGAAAGATGCCCGCTCACATGGGGGACAGCAGCTCGCTTTCCTCAGTTCACTGATTCAGGTAAAATATCCTCAGACTCACCCAGAAATAATGTTCACCAGATCTCTGGGCATCCTGTGATCCAGTCAAGTTGACACATAAGAGCACCTATCGCAACATCTTAGTGGTTCTGTCTCTCTGGAGAACCCTGACTAATACAGTGAGTTTACAAAATAGGATTTCCTAACACTATTGATAGGTATAGACGAAGCTTTCCTCTAATTTAATTTAATGTTAATTGACTTCCTGATCTAGATCACATTTTCATGTCCACCGGAAAAATCTCATTTCAGAACTGACCTTTGAACATGGCTTTATCGCCTCAGATCCAAATTTGGATGAGAAGGTGGTTTGACCAAGATTATTTGTAGGGCTGTGACCCAGACATTCAGAAATCCTCCTGAAATAGAACTTTGGCCATTAACACTATTTTAATATACTTAATTAACTTTACGATCTTTGGAAGTTCTGTAGCCTTTGAAAATGTGAACTGACTTCAGTGGTTTTGCTATCAATGACTCCACCGATATTCATGCAGTAGAGCAGACATTGAGATTAGTTTTCACAAACTTAATTTGAACAAATAGACACGGTGTATTGTGTAGCACTATATCACAAATCCATTCCTATAACTTTAGGCAATTTCTCTAAATTCATACTATACATAGATTTTGGCCACCAGGCCAGGGTTATCCTGGCTTGGGTAAAGTCAAAACATCTAGAGAACAGTAAGGATGTGGTTACCGTAGCACAAGTTTGACCATAATAGCTGAAGATGGAGATCCTTTTAGGAAGCCAACTTTCTTTAGGAAAAAATAAGAGGAAAAGAAAGAGAAATGATCACTACATCTGAAAATCTTCTGGAAGAACATACCGTGGTTCCCCGAAAATAAGACCTAGCCAGACCATCCGCTCTAATGCATCTTTTGGAGCAAAAAGTAATATAAGACCCGATCTTATTTTACTATAATATAAGACTGGGTCTTTATAATATAATATAATGTAATGTAATGTAATGTAATATAATATAATATATATAACATAATAATATAATACCTGGTCTTATTTTACTATAAGACTGGGTATAATATAATATAATACCAGGTCTTATATTATTTTTTGCTCCAAAATATGCATTAGAGCTGATGGTCTGGCTATGTCTTATTTTGGGGGAAACATGATACTCGTATACTCATTTCTTCCCTGCTCAGTGGAAATAGAAGGAATTAACAGACTGTGACCATCTCTTATTTTTGTTCGCTGGTGTACTACAGGACTTTACAGGTCATTTCTGAGAAGAGAATTTGTATACTTACAGTTACAGAGGAAAACATGTCCCATTGAAGTTGCTCTTTGGTTAGAAAATGGCAGAGCTTATTTCCTATATTTCAAAGACATATAGGGAAAAAAATATTGTTCTTCATGTCCAACATAAAGTAACATTTAAGTGGATGTTTCCACTTGCCCTGGTGGAGACTACTTGCAGATCGGCAGACATGCGTACCCTTCTTCTCACTGCCCTCAAAGACCAAACTAAGTGAATCGACCCTGGGATCAAGGACATAGTCTTCCCAGGACCAATTAAGACTTTCATTTTAAGGAAAAGTCTAGTATTCATAAACATAACATTTGCTTTCCATTTTCAAAGACAAAAGGGCAGCAAACCACTCTGGGATGGTATGTTTTTCCTCTTGGATATCTTGGGATTTCCTTCTCTAAAAGCAAAACCTTAAGATGTAGCACAGACAAGTAGTATGGGAAAGAGAAGCACAATGTCAAGTTCTGAGACTCAGTATTATTAAACTGTCTGTAAAATTTACCCAGGAAGGACAACCAAGTGGAGTCTGCTCAATAGATTTTGTACATTTCCTTGATGATGGATTTGATCATTAACTCAGAGGAAGGCATTGTACAGATGATGAAAACAGATGCACCCAAAATTCACAGAGGCTGAATGTTGATCGTGACAAATGTTAAGATATGTCATTAATACACAATTCTATCTTCTCTCCCACTATTCCTTTGGAATTTTCTCTCAGTTGGGGAGTTCAATCCATTTCCTGGAGAAGAACTCCAAAGGGTCACTCTTGTTCTGTTCATTCTCTGGTAAGACCTAAAGGGACTTTCAATTGCAATTAAAGTCTCTACTTGAATGCTTAGTCCCATGCAATAATTAAAATGCCCTGTGTCTTCTCAAGTGCAGAAGTTGTATATTAATTTTCCTAATGCTCACATTGAACATCCCCCTCACCAAGCTTTACTGGAGATAGTAGGTACTCTACACTTTCCTACATTTGAGGGAGGGGACTCCAGACTTCAAGGAAAAACTATTCACAAAATTATCTCTGAAACATGTTTATATATTTCTCTGGTAATCAAGGCACATTAATAAAGGTGAAACCATCACTATGCCCTTTGCGTTGAATATTTGTAGTTTGTATCTACATCTATTGCATTCTCCAGTTGAACATTAAATGCGATTGTTCTATTCTGTAATGAGAGGTTATCTGAAACTGAGAATCCATGATCAAAGTATTCTCAGGCATTTCTGGGAAACGAGCATTGGGGAAAATATTCATAAGGTGCGTTCCTCAGGTTAGGAGAATTCTGGGGATGTGCTTACTGCACAGAAAGTTGAAGTAAATTCCAATTCCTCAGAAGAAAGACATATTTGGAAACAAGAGATCAATTTTAGAGTCAGATCAAATCCTATTACAAAGCAGACAGTTGCTACAAGAAAGAAATCCCACATATGTGAGACACATGGAAAAGCACATTAAACATACTTTATGTCAAACTAAACATCAGAGCATCTATGTAGGCAAAATTCCATGGGAATAATGAATGTGGGAAATCACTTTCCAAGAATTTATCCCTTGAAACATCAGAGGATTCATATTGGAGATAAATGCTATGAACACAGTGAAAATGGGTAAGCCCTCAATCAGAAGAAGCAGCTTTTCCAAAATCAGAGAATCCGTACTACAGACAAACCTCATGAATGCAATGGATATGGAAAGTCTTCACTGTAAAAAATGTTTTCAGTGAACATCATGAGATCCGCAATAAATTGGCCTTCTTTGTTTAATATTATTCTACCTTCTTTAAAAAGCCAATCTAGAGCAATAATCTCACTGTGCATGATAGGCTGATAATGATTACTGATCTGTAACACATTTTGATTATCTAAGAATTAAATTTTATTCTGGAAAGATGCCAGTGGGGCTGCTGTTTCATTTAGGAAAGAGCTTTGATGCATGGAGATACAGAGAATGCTCTCTTCTGTTTCTTTTCTTTTCTTTTTTCAATTAAAGTTTATTGGGGTGACAATTGTTGGTAAAGTTACATCGATTTCCGGTGTACAATTCTGTAATGTATCATCTATATATCACTTTGTGTGTTCACCACCCAGAGTCAGTTCTGTTTCCATCACTGTATATTTGATCCCCTTTACCCTCATCTACCTTCTGTTTTAGTGTCATTAACATTACTGTGGAAAATGTAAATTAACTGATATAATCATTCATGTGATGCTTTTATATCTACTGGTTGTTCATGTGTCACGCATTATGTGGGCAAGAAAGACATTGCTACCACCCACTTAAACAAACTCAAAGATTACTAGCATGATTTTTTTAAAATTTTTTTTGACTTTTTCTTTTTTCTATGAGATGTACCAAGTCATTTCCAACTCAGCAATGATTTCCAATTTGCATTTTGGTCCATCAGGCCTAGGGCACAAAGAATGCAAAACAGAGGAGGCTGTGGTTTAAAAGGTGAACTCTGTCTCATTTGGATTTTAAGCAGTTTCCTAGGCTCCATACTGGATTCACAGAATCAGAATCTCTGGACACGTAGGTCCAAATCTGCATTCTGCCAAGTAACCTTGGTGGGGCTGGGGCAAATGGCTCAGAAAACTCTCTTACGGCTTTGCGTGTTGCTCTTTGAAGTTTCACAAACTAATTTAGGACAACAGTGACCCTGAACACCTAAGGAAACCAATGCAATCCTTTATAAAATACTACAGCAGTGATTTAGTTTCCTCCATAGTTTGGACAGGCGGAGGAGGAAAGGACTGGGAGGAAAGGAGGGGCTCATCAGTGGAGTAGAAAGGGAGGTGAATATATAAAGTAGATGTTTCTGGAGTTTTCAAGTCAAGACTGCAGATAACGTGCTAAGGCACTTGTTTTGTCCTTTAATTTTTAAATTATATAATGTCGTGGTTCTGCATGTTAAAAAAAGTTTATTAAATTTTATACTTATTTTCATATATGATAGTGATTTAACATGAATATCCTTACATAATCTGGCTGTAAAGGATAGAAACCGCAGTCTTGCCTACAAACTCTCTGTTCCCGTCTCCTACTTGCCATCCAAGTACAAGGCTTAGTCCTATGTTCATTCTCTTGCCTTTAAGTTCCTCCAACCAGGAATGGTTTTTCCTTTTCTATCTGCCTGCCTAATCCATACCAACTTTGACAGCCACTGTCAGAAGACTTCCCTGAGCGACTGCACATAATTCTTTCCTCTCGTAATTGTGGTGTCCATATTTCCCCTGTGTGATTTTACACTATGCTATGTGGTTCTCTTGCACTTTCCTTTTTGGTAAAACTTTTGTTTTTACACTTATTTTGATTTCTAGAGGGCTGAAAAGACCCTGTCTTAGTTTCTCCACATTCTTCATATTGAATAGCTTGTACTTGGCATGTTTACTTAATCAAATCAGGTACTTATCCCTGGTTTTACTTATTTTCATAATTGTGCTTTACCCTGATACTATCATATTATATTTGAAGTTTCTCAGACTCTGAATCACAAAAGGAAGACTTTATTGAAACAATATATTAACTAAATATTTATAATATTAATCAAAACACCTGCTTCAATAAATACTACATACTTTTATCCTCAAATAATCGGAATGGAAGGGATTATCAATAAGTTTTGACAACATGTAGTTTCTTTGCTTTTTATACTCACAGCTAAATACATCTTACAAACAGAGAAGGGTTGATTGGTACAGTTTAGACATACAAAGCCACAGAAAAACAGACTCCTCCTATTAGGTCTCAATTAGTTAGTGGTATTATTCCTAATTTAGTTTTAGAAGATTAATTTGAGATGTTTAGAAAACGCAGGCATTTAAATATGTTACTTAATAGCAGAATTGATCTATTGACATAGGATGCGAATGTTCTGGTTGACGGATTGTAAACAACTTGATATTGGCCTCAGAAGCACTTAATATTTATTTTATTTTATCTGCTGTATAAACAGGATCTTGTTTTCCCTTCTCTGGTAGTAATTATGGAGAATCAGATGTTTATGAACAATCTATAGTGGTCTTTACTTCAAAGCAACATATCATCAAAACCCAGGAAGGTTATCCTCCAGAAACACAATTTCCTGCACTTCTTTAAAACTGAAGTGAAGGAATGGAATGAAGACAGCATCTGATACAAGAAATGTGCGTTTCACTTACCAGGAATGAACACATCTATTTGTACAACCCTAGAACTTAAGATCTGGCATACAGATTTGATTCTCTAATTGAAGGAAGCAAGGGAGCTCCACTGATGGCTTCCTGAAATCCTATACGAATAATTTGTGCCAGTGCGTAGACACTGAAGCAAGACTCTAAGACTAGGCTTTGCCACCGAAGTTAGGCATAGAAGGAAATTCAATAAAAATGCATTCTGACAAGAAATTGCTTTTTATGGTATTTTAAGTTAGGAATAACATTGGTAGGAATGCAGAACTAATTAGGTATCACATTTGTTTTTGCTTTTTTCCCCCCTTTCCACTCCATAAGAAGAGTATAGTTAAATGGATGGATAAAGTAAGTACAGACAAGTGTTTAGAAGTGGTAATAGGAGAAAACTCTCTACTAAAACAACTTCTGAAAATAGAAGACGATGAAATTCAAATTCCCAACTTCAAACAGTCTGAACAGTGGTGGAAAACAAATGGTACTAGAATCATACTTTTATCAAAATGGAAAATTAAGTGCTATGCTAGAATGCATGTAATAAGTGGACTTGATAATATCTGTTTCAAACTAAGTAGGCAGACTGGCCTTCGACACTTAAAAATTCCTGGCAGTTCCTACCATGGCATAGAGGTTTAATAACTAGTAGCATTGGTGAAGCACTCTGCTAGTTTTGATATTAAACCATTATTAAAATGCTTTTTAAGTAGTCTTGCTTTTAGCTTTTATTTGGGGCTGATGAAGGATGATACAGTCTAGTGGTAAGGCAAATAACAGTGGATTCCTTTAAATGTTAGAAAACCAATCAACTTAATAGTAGATCACTATTTGAAGATCAAAATTTCTCATTAAACTTTGTAAATATCATCTTTGATCAGTAAATAGTTTACAAATCTGGGTTTCAATTAAAAGGAATAAAAACTTTTCAGTCTACTTGGGTAAGGTATTTAACACAGCTCTGGGCTTCAGAATATAAAATTAAATGAGCCAGAGCTGATGTGTGATGGGACTTCTGTAATGTAGGAAAGAACTATTTTCTATCACTTCTTTCTAAATTTGAGAACAACCAAGTCTAGGATCCTAGAAAATTCCCTTTATTCTATTGACCTGATGCTTGTCTTCCAATCCTCAGAGCTACACAGAAGGAAGGCACACTGTAAATCCTCAGTATCACTTCTGCATGTTAAGGACCAGAGAGCTATCAGGGCAGGTGTTTCAGAAAGGACAGGTCATTAAAAAAAAAAAAAAAAAAAGCCAACTTGAAATGAGTTATCAAGTTCAGAGGAGCTTGCTCCCTTCACCTTACCTTCACACAGAGGGAGGCCGTTAAACTCTGACAAACGAAATGGTTTATAGGCACTTGATATTTTAGATTCAGGAAATTCCATTTCAAAGCCTTGAAACACATTAAAAAATACAGACAAGAAATTCCCATGCTGCCAGCGGTGCTGGCAGATTTCCTAGGGAATGGCAAGTTGATTCTTCCTTCCCTTCTTTGTCAATCTTTCTGTTCAGACTACCTAAAGACTTCCAGCTTTGCAAAATGCAACTTTGAACTGAGAGATGCCCTTCCATTTGCCTTGAAAAGTAAACACCTCTTGGCTCTGCAATGATTCTTAATTGTTAGGCGACTCCCTTGCATCTCACTCGGGGTCTTTGGTCAGAAGGCTGCCCAGTTGATTTTTGTCAGCTGGCATATAAAGACTAAATCATTGGGCATTTTGAGCATCAGGGAACTCTTTGCCTTCTCGCCCCCCTGCCATGTGTCTACAATACAGCTTGGTTCTGCGTCTCTCAGAAAGTTTCAAATGTTGAGGAAGTTCAACAGAAAGTCTGTAACATATAAGTGTCAGAACAGCTTTCTTCGAAAGGGTGGAGATGGATGAGTCACCTGCGGGCTCAGTGAACACAGGAGAGTAAAAAGAAATTGGGTATGTATCAGTGTGTTAGACTCTGGCAACACTGAGTGGGAACAGCTTTAGAGCATTTGACTAGCAAGCGCTGGACGGAGGTGTATCAAGAGAAGAGTTTGGGTTCAGATCAAGAGAAGAGTTTGGGATGGAGATTCATATTTTAGGGTCATTGATAACTCAGATGATGACAGAAGGCTACACTTGGGTGACATCCTCTAAAGGAAATGTATACAATGACAACAGCACTGAGAAAAGAAGCCTAAAAGACCCTGACATTTAGGAGGAACAGAACCACAGGAAGAAATCAGAAAGGAAATTAGCAAAAATACTGGAATATTCGAATAAACAAAATAGTCAACAGTGTATAGACTATAGAATTTCACTAATAAATAACTGAATACTGGATTTGACAATACGCCATCACTGATTGTGAAAGCAGTTTTTTCAGAATAACATATGTGAGGAAGCTGGACTCTGGGAATACATTTTCATACCTAGGTGAGAAAGTAACCTGGAAATGCAAACACCTATCTAGCTGATAAGATACCCAACTATTAATAGATAATCATAAGATTTTTCCTTAGTAGATTCTAATAGGGCGGGAGGCATTTAATTTTGGCAGAAAGAAGAAAGAGGTTGATGTTTTTCTAGGTCCTGGATCCAGAGGATAGAAAAAGCACATTTTGCCCTTTTGTTCTCCAACTGTAGGTAAGATTTGAAGGGCCTTTCTATCTCTAAACAATCATAGTTTATTGTCTTTTCCTTCTCTTTAGACAATGTACTAGACAATACACAAAAGAGAGAGGAGATACTTTATTCAGGTGCTTTATTTTTAGTGTATTCAAGTTTATAGTTAGTGCATAAATCCTTTTCATCTTCCCTATATTCCTCTAACTAGATTCTGCTTTGTATTATCACACAGGCTTTTTATGCCCTCTAAATTTACATTTTACAGATGCTTGGATTTATGGTAGCTCTTCCTTTTGACAGGTCACTGTAAGATGTGATATGTCAGCTATTGATTTTATGAGAACATATGTTTATCTGGTTAATTTTCTCCAAAAGATAACATGCTCTCAGAGTGAGGTCAAGGTCACCGAAATTTTCAGCATCTTTGAAGATCAAGCCATTTCTATCTTCAGAGATTAAATACAAAGAGACGTTAAAAAAAAAAAAACACAGAAAAAAACACTCAAAAGTTTATTTCTTATGAGAATACCCACAATGGAGCTACAAAAGTGTATGTTCACGCTGCATGGGGAGGGATTGAAGGGGTCAGTTGGGAGAAGTAAGAGAAAAATCTGAAGCCAGAAAAGAAAATCAGACTCAAGCCTAAACTCTCTTATGAAATTTCTCCTAGGCTTCCTGGCTGTAGTGCTGCTTTGATCTTTTGAAAATTAACTGTATTTATATGTATCATGCCAGGAAGAGTCCAGGCTTTTAAGTTATATAGTCCAGGTTATCGCTTTGTACCAGGTAATGATTCAGAGCGTTGACTCTGGAACCACTGACTGCCTGATTTCTCGCTTCCCTAAAACACATGGTTAACTCCCCCAAACCCTCTGAGCTTTAATTTCCTAGATGTCACGTAAGAGAAATGTGTCATGATGATTTGGAAATTATATGAAATGATATAGGCAAAGTACCTAGCATTTAGACAGTATATGTAACAGGTTCTTATTATTATGGCAAATGGATCATTTCCTCTTAAATGTGTGGACAATGCATTTCTTAAAACCATATAAGAGCCAGGCAATGTAGCAGACAGTACAGATATAAACATAAATTACTCACATCCCTTCTTGTAAAGGAGCTCAGCATCTATTGAGGCAGACTGACACCACTCACATGTACTGTTGTGTCAAAGAGCAAGGTTAGAGGTATGAATAACAACATGTTATGGATTCTCAAAAAGCACATGGGACTCAGCCCAGGAGGTTCAGGGCAGGCTGAGGAGGGAGGTTAGTGACCACTGCATAAAACAAGTCACTGTGGTGACTGGGGTGGGGATTGGAGAGGCCAACCCAGGCTGAGAGGACACAGTGAGAAAAGCCCAAGAGATTACAAACAATTAACTGTAATTGGCTATTGCAAATGCGTAATCTGCAAACCTGGAGAGGCTGAGATTCATTCGCACTTGTAAATAGATCTTTGGTTATCAGATTAGGTGGTTTGGACTTTATTTGATGTACAACAGGCAGTCACTGGAGTGATTAAGTAGGTGGGGTGGGGGTGGGGCCCACTGGACAGACTGCTTAAAACAATATTCCCCCAAAAACTCTGTGGAAAATTGACATCAGGGTCTAAGGAGAGGTTTATTAGAAAGGAAGAGCAGCAGTTCCAGTGAATGGAACGTTAGAGGTAGAGAAACACCTTCATTTTAGAAAAGTCTGTTCTGGAAGATTTTTCTTCACTTGTGTCTGTAATAAGGACCTTTAGGAGGCAGAATTAGCTATGAGCGGTTATTTCTTGGATGTAGGAGTATAAAGAACAGCAGGTGACATTTAAGTCTCACATTGCCTTTTCTGTTCTTAGTGCTACCATTCACTTAACAGGTGCTCAGTAAATATTGAAGACAAAAAGGAGGAGAGTGGGCAGAAGGATCCTTTGCATCCCTGGGGATGCTGAATCCAGAGAGTTCTGCCAATTCTCCATGAACTTCTAAGGTTATATTAAACAGGCATATTTGTAGGATTGGCAACACTCTCAGTATAGATAATATTTATCAATAACACAGCATGACTTAATATAGCCATATGAGAGAGGAAGGCAAGGGAGGGGGGCTTCTAATGATAAGAAATTCCTCATGTAGCCAAGGTCATGGAATTACAATAGATAAACATGTATTTTACCACCCGATTACTGTCTCAGTGTATTGGAAATGCTTAGAGCTATGGTGTTAATTAACTCTGGGCCTTCCCTGGTATTGAGGCAACTTAATTTAGTTAAATTAGCAGTGCTGTATATTAATTATGGTGCAGACCTAAAGAATTTAGGAAGCACTTACCTTTCTTGGAAAGCCTTGTTTATTTTTTGGCCCAAGGTGGCAGAATTAGTTTGCTACAAATTTAACAAATGCTACTGAGGCTTTATCTTCTCTCCCTTTCCTCCTACCTGTCATCAACAATAGTGTGGATGTGAAAGTTTTTATCTGCATGACAAAAATGTAGTTCAATTCCATGACAGCAAAATGAAATATATATATATATATATATATATATATATATATATATATATATATATATATATATATATACTTTTTTTTTCCTGTAGGTAATTCTCTATTTAACTTTCCAAATTTACCTAGTTTTAATACTGTCGATTTTACAAGTATATTTGGCTCCATTCCTGAAATAAATGAATTTTGTCTAGATATCCTTGGAATTGAAGTCATAAAGCAACTATAGTGTGGAATAAACCATGATTAATCAGAAGTCCTAAATTCAAGGAGTCCACAGCCATTATTCAGTTTGAAGTCTGTCACTTCCACAGAAACACTTCCTTGTTTGAAATAATTCACATTTGCTGTGCTTTGAAATGCATAAATAGAATCATATCTTTTAAAGGAATAAGAAAACCATCTGGTATAGAACTCTTGCTCAGAGCATCTATTAATTGTTGATAATTAATTGAAAGCCTACTAAAATCTGGGAGGTGTAAAGTGGAAGGGATATACTCTTCTATCTCAAACTGTTTTATTCTTAAAGGGATATTGAAATAAATAAAGCTCATGACACTGCATAAAGAAGCAAGAAAATGTTTGATGTACATGCTCTAAGAATTCTGAAGGGGGGACTTGATTTGGACTGGGCTATCGAAGACAGATAAGTGTCTTAGCTCATCTCAAGGACATGTAGTATAGAAACTCGCTACCATCTTTCCATGGTACATTTTTGAGGTGTATGATCCTGATGACCAATATGGGACCGTGACTAGTTACGATGTGAAAACAGGCCTCGGCATCATTTTAGTCATCACAATTCTTGTAAAAAGAAGACTGGAAAGTAATCTCTGATCTTAGAGCAATCCCGAATTGTTGATTATACTATACTCTTACGTATTGTATGGATGGTGATATGAGAACATTTGGATAGGAGACTGGGCTCTTTAAAGGTAATTGGTTCCTACCCCAGTGATAATAATCACATTATAAAAAAAGGGAGAAATGATTTCTGCAGGGGATGAGATCTGGGAATGAAACTCATAATCTAAACGCCAGTTTTTATTATCATTCTATTAGATCAACAGAATTTCTGAATGTGAGTTGAAGACAGGGATGATTTGATATCCTTCCCTGTCTTCTTATGCAGTCAAACCTTGCTGGGTCGCCTGCCCTATTATCACCTTCTAACAACAGAGGAAGTGAGTATCAGACCTCAGAAAGGAAGCATCCTGCCTACATTATTTTAGATGAAATGTCTCCTTTCCTAGAGCATTCTGGGCTGCAGCTGCTTCTCTGCTGAACACTAATTCAGCAAGGAAACAGTCAGGCTTTACTGATAGGCTCTTCTGTTTATAATATTTCATTTAATTGCTCAGCAGACAGAAGCTGGTTTTATTCTACACATCTTCAAACAACAATGATACAAAGAGGAAATTATTATAATAACCCAACATAATAGTTATCCAAAGACGATAATGCCATGTAAAAAATATTTAGTGACTGCATTATGATTATGTTATTGCGGTAAGGCATTATATTGCTAGAAGCAATTACAGCTTGCAATATATAAGAGCAATGACTTTAAATGAACAGAATAAGCTAAAGACTTGAAGTGTATGTCTGAGAGAGGAGGAGGTGTTTTCTTTTCAGGGAAGAGTGAAAGCAGGAGTTTAACTGAACTCAAAACAAAAGGGTAGCATTTTTCTATGTGGAGCACTTTGACTTTTCAGTGACAAGACCATTATAAAGAAATAAGAAGAAATAAAAATTGGTTTCAAGTGGGGAATGAGTTTTCTTTTAGAAAAATGCTCTAATAATAAATTAAAAATAAAATAAGGAAACAACAGTAATATCAATAATAAAGTTCCTCTCATAAAAACTTTGTTTCATATTCCAGTAGTGTTTAGAGAGTAGTATTTCATCAACAGAATTTCAGGCATTACTTTCTGCATTTCTATGGCCTGATGAATGAATAGAGTGGAAATTGAGAGTGATGTTAGTGCAAGCACTGAAAGCATAATTCTCCCTTTCCCTTCCCAATAGCAAACGGTATCCCAGAACAAAAGAGGGCACCCTGATGTAAAAGCTATCCGGGGAAACCACCCATGTGAAAAATGTCTGATGACATCTTCAGATAGAAAAATCTAATTATTATTATTTTACCCAAACCCCCAAAAGCCAATAACAAACCACACTGCTGGCAGAATTCAAAGTTTGTTTGCCCTATACTTGACCTTCCCGATCTCCCCACCATTCACCAAACATGTCAGCAATAATTCAAGGCTTTTGCCCACCTTGAGCATTCACCCACACACAGACCTCCATCCACTTAGAAGGGTGCCATCCCCTACTTATGCTCTTCCCAAATGGGAGTGCATTAATGACAGGGCACTTTTTTTTGGCTTAGATAGTTTTATACCCCAAATTAAAAATACATATAAATTATGGATAATAGTAAAGCTGCATTATGTTTAAAATGAAACAAACAACTACAAGGGAAATTTCCTCTTAAAAGTTAAGAATGCAGATCATGAGGTATAGGTGTCCCACCCAAACTTCCAGGAGAGCACTGGTGGAAGCTGGAATGCTACTAAGTCTTTCTTGACTTCCTTGGGCTAAACTATTAATTTACTTTAATGAGATCATAAAGTGCTTCATATATACATTATTAAACATATCTTGTATAGTGAACCTATTTTCTTTTTTTGTTTTTAATTCTATTTGACTGAACTCTTTTCTGTAGGAGCTGTAGTTTTCCCCAGGTACTGAGACTACAATGACAAAAATTAAATTCTATATGTTGGTATTCAGCAAAAGGCATGGATTAGACGATCTGGGTTTTTTTGTGGTTTTTTTTTTTTAACTATAAATACCACTAACTGGGTATTGTTTTGAGCCATATTTCTATATTAGCATATATCTCAATAAGCATGGTTTATGATTAGGGAAAATACATAGAGGGGTGAGAAGGAAGAGAACAGACATGTTTTGTGTATCAGTGGAAGGATCCCATTGAAGGAGAGGGAAATGTGTGAGCTGTCTTCTAACATTGCATTATGAATGGTTGAAAGTATTCTAGGTCCATAGCTGTCTTCGCACATAACTGTTGGTAAAGTTCCAATTCTTTTACCCGAAGTAGAGAAAAATGCACAGAGATCATTAGGGTGTCTGCCTGTCATCACGTTTTAGTGGAGGTACACCTTTCACCCCCATGCTTCTTTCCACTTTTCTTTGTTCTTATTTTTGTATCCCCACACTTTTGTCATATTGGAAAGCATTTATGAAAGGACGTGTGCTTTCTTCACAAGCATAACCCTTACATTTTTTTTTCCTAATTTAAAGTACATGGATCTGGAATTTAGTTCAATTAATTAATTTCATGACACGGAGCCAAGACCTTTATCTGAGTTACAATTTTGGAATTTATATAGTAAACAAAATGCTAGTAAACTTCAAATTAGGTAATGTTAATCCAAACTACTGAGTTGTGAGCAGCCTAGAAATACATGTAAATACATGTTAGGGAAATATATGTTAGTACAGTAGAAATATAGAAACATGATAGCATAGAAACTAAGAACAAGGACTCTGAGCTCTTTAGGTTTTAAAATCCTGGCTCCATCTCTTACCAGCTACATGCCCTTGGACAATATATCCAAAATCTCTTTTCTTAATTTTCTCATCTATAAAAGTGTGTATCTATTGAAACCTAATTGATGGCATTTTTGAAAGTGTTAAATGAGATGGTCAGTATATGCCAGTGCCTGACATACTCAAACCTCTAAAATTGCAAACTATTAGTATTGTTATGGTCAAGATAATTTCACAAATCATCAGTGATATTGGAATAGATAATAAGCACAGACCATTGGAATACAAAAATGAAAAAAATTCATTTTCAAGCTCCAAGCTACGAAAAATAAAACATACTTCCACTTCACCCCAAACGTAAACTTGGTGTCCAAACTGTTAGCAAGAACTACTATATTTCACCTCAGGCTCTCTCATGGAACATTCCATCAGGCACCCAGTGAGAATAAATGAGCTGTGTCTGATGAAGATTCAGGACGGTGGAGGAGGTAATTATCATTGCAAGTTCAGGGATGATTTAAATTTAGCATCTTTCAATAACCTTGAATAATGCTTCTAAACTTACATATAAAATCTAATGTTCTCTCATTTTTCCATTTCACAAAAGTTTACGGAAAGCTTTCATTTCATTAGGCATTGTGAAAGTGTGGCCATGTGTTACTGCTGATGGTTTAGTCATTCTTGGTAAAGAGCATGTTTAAAGGTGTAGAAGTGTGATCTCAACGTGGTGGAAACATATTTGTGAGTGTGATGGAGTAGGGAAAACAGAGTTTGGAAAGATAGTCAGGATCTAGATGCAGACCTTTGTATGCCATAATAAAGAGTTTACTTTTCATATGCAGACAAACAAAATCCTTTATGAGGGAGCTAACATATTTGCAGAAATTTAAGATTAATTAAACACTTTCATTACAGTTGCTTTTCTATTCATTCAACTAAACTTTTGGCACACTGGACACTCAAGAAAACTCATATTTGCAATGATAGTTATTTAGGGAGTTTAGTTAAACATGTGTATCCACCTGTTGAAGCCCTGGCAAGATACTAAGTATTTCTGAAATGCTTCTTCCCTTCTAGGAAAGTGTGTGTGTGTGTGTGTGTGTGTGTGTGTGTGTGTGTGTTTGCTTTTAATCCCCCCGGTCCAAATATTCACATATCTGTTTTATTTGTGTTTTGCCTGGATCAGAAGAAACATTTTTTGAAGCTACTTCTGAAACCCTGTCATCAAACCACACAAAGCTTAATTTAGCTAATCGCCAAGGTTGAGAAGCTAAGATTCTTAGCTTCAAGTTTCCTGTTCTATGCTTCAGTATTCCTGTTGTAGCAATGACTTAGAGCTTCTGAGCTTGTTTTATGTTATGTACATGTGGATGCTGAATCAAGATACGTATATAGTGGTGATTTTGTTGATGAAAATGCTGGAAAATCTTTGTGACTGGACTGCAAATAAAAAGAATAGCTCTTTGAGGAACAGAACCCCTGTCCCCACCCTCTATTGCTTGATATTCCATCCCACATGTGTCACACACAGTATCTTTCCATTAGGGTGGAAATCAATTACCTTTAAATACCTTCCTTGAGGCTGTTTTATCCTCCTCTAGCACTCATCCTGCTTCTGGGACACTATTACTTGGGACACTGAGAAGACACACACAGGCTCTTTTCTTGGCCTTAGGTTTAGAAAGGCTCATTAGTGTCCTTTCTAGAGTCCAACAGAGAAAATGTTGAGAATAATGCATTTTGGGGATTGTACTTGGATACCTAGTGCCAGGTATCAATAGGATACCTACAGAACGTTTAGAGTACCCTTTGTCTGCTTGGCTAACTCAGGCTCATTGCAGTAGGCAGCTCAAATATCAGCTCTTTTTGAACAGGTTTATTTGTATGCATTGCCAAGTGTTCTTCCTCAGAACTGACTGCATTATTGCTAAGTGCAATACACTTTTATTAGAGCAATTAGCATACTGAAAGTATGAATTTCCCTTAGTGTTTGTTCTCTTTCTGACTAGACTGCAAGCTTCTTGCAGAAAGACTCTCTTGTAATCACATATGAGTCTCTAAAATCTGGCAGGATGTTATGATCATGTTTCCCTGAAAATAAGACCTAGTCAGACAATCAACTCTAATGTGTCTTTTGGAGCAAAAATTAATACAACACCTTTTCTCATTTTGCTATAATATAAGACCAGGTCTTATATTAATTTTTGCTCCAAAAGACACATTAGAGCCGATTGTCTGGCTAGGTCTTATTTTCGGGGAAACGGTATACAAATAGCAAGTACTAAAAGAAATTTGATGAGTAATGAAGAATTTTTGGTAATTTTGTGCTGAATCAAATTGAAATGTACATGAAGTACTATGTCATAACAGTATAACTTGATACACTTTCAGAGCGACCAAACATATATGCCAGGATCCATATCTAGAAATACTCCTTATATTCTTGTCCAGTCATTACTTCCATGCCAAGGCTAATCACTAGCTTGATCTCCAACTGCATAGATTAGTATGAAATGGAATCATAACTGATGCACCGCTTGGGTCTCCTTAGGATCAATTTTATGCTTGTGAGATTCATCCATTATGATGGATACAGATTTGACTTTTTAAGTATGTGACCTGGTCATAGTACCAATTCCTTGTTTCCATGTCTTAATGTAGGAAAGTCAATAGAAACTTACATTAAAAAAAAAATATATATATATATATATATATATATACATATATATATATATATGCAAAACATAAAGTACATAAAATGCAAATATATGTAAAGTGTTTAAAAACTTATACAGGCATGCATATATATGAAAGAATTCAAAGACAGTATGAAAAATTTCTTCTTACCAATCTGCCTTTCTTTCATTTATTAAATAATATGAATCCTCATTTTTCTTGCTCTATCTCATTTTCCCCAGGGTAAAACAGCTTTCAGGAATCTCAAAGGGGCATGGTAGAGTGAATGGCCCGGAAGTTCAAGTTTTCTGTCCTGAGGCAAATCAAGCAGACAAACACAGCACACTTCAAGTATGAGATTTCAGGAATGGAGACGTGAATAGGCACGGTGGTTTGATTTCAGGAATGTTGCAATGCACTTAAGATTAAGGTCAAAGGCAACCCTGTCTGATATCCCTTACGTTTCCTGCATAGCAAGATTAGGAAAGAACAGATAATGCATTCATTAGGGCAAAAGTTGGGACAAGTATAAATAAACTTAGGGAACAGTCACAGAAGGAGCAAAATAATACTGGCTGTTTTACTCTGAAAATGAAACAACTTGTGGTTATAATTAAATAATAAAATAGACTGGTATTTTAAGAAAATTGACACCAGAAAGACATTGTTTCCTATTCAAACTCTTAATCATTAGAAATTGATACCAATGCATATTTTGCTAGTTTGGTGTTTAGACACCATAACTTTATGTAATGGAGTATGTGTTCTTTCATTTATAATTAGAAGAGAAAACAGATCTCTTTTCTTAGCTTTTGTAAATAATTGTCAAAATATGGATTTGAGATATTGTTTTTCCCAGACCTTTCAGGAATAAAGCAAACAAATTTTATTGCTCTCTCTCTCTCTCACAATGTTTAATTACATCATATTGGAAAAGTTTCTGGTTAAAAGCCTGATTTCTGGTTTGGCAACTTTAGTATTCTGTTATTATAACTTAAAAGAAAAATAAAAGAATTTCCAAAATTACTCTTTAGCAAACTTAGGGAAATTCTGTAATTGGCACCTGATTTTCAGTGTCTAGTTTTAAAGCATTATGGAAATTAAAACTCCATGTGTTTTGTCACTTAAGAAATGCATGCCATTTTCAAAATTGGAAATTCACTGGTATTTTAAATTATACATTTCAAATAGTCCAAATGACATAATCATAAGTACTTCTTATGTGAACAATAATGGCAATATCAATTATCATTTATTATTATCAGTTATTAGCAGTTGTAATTGTTACTCGTTATTAAAAATATACATGTATATTGATTGATTGCTATCTGTGCCAGGCACTGTGCCTTGCAGTTTTTATGTAATACATTCCCTATTTTTCACAACACTATGAAGTAGGTATTATTATTGTCTCTGTTTTAAAATCTTAGAGAGGTTAAGTCATGTACCTCTAAGTCATAATACCATCACCCAGAGCAGGTTGATGCCAAAACCTGTGCTCGTAAACAGTAGGTAAACAATCCACGGTATGAACCCATGGATTCTTTTTTTTTTTTTTTTTAACTATACCACAATTGAAACACAACAAAGATGATCTCTCCACTTAAAATTAACAGTCTTCAAAACAACTTCAATTGCTTTACTTTTTTCTAAAAATGACCACCAAACACTGAAGTCAAGAACATAATAAAATAACTGAGACCTACATTTCATACTGGTGTTGAGTAGGTTGTCATAGATTCATAGCTTTGGCAAGGATTTTCAAGATAATTGAGTTCAGAGATCCTTGTGATCCAAAGGAAGAAAGTGAGGTTCAGTCAATTTGTGACTTCAGTGAAGCATCAGCTACATAGGGATTCTGGATCCAAGTCTGGTCCTCCTAGTTACCTCTTCTACAGTGGTTATTGAACGCTGGTTATCAATGGCCATTTTATGTATCTGTTGTCAGAAAGACTATGTGTTTGTTTTAAAACAGAGAGACTCTATTTAGAGCTCATGAAAAGAAGAAAAAGCCATCAGAAGAATCTGAATAAGAGAAAGAAATTTACCTTAGTCAGTGTACCTCATGGAGGTTTTAATGCTCAGAAGCATAGGCTGAATCATAACAGACAGGCCTGTGAATCATAATTCTATGACTTTAGACAATGATTTAATGTTTCTGATTACCAGTTGTCAGATTTGTAAACTATGGATAACAAAGCCTATCTAATAGTGTGTTCTTTTTTTTCAGTTTAAATGACACATAATATTCAGAACAGTAATGCTTTATATGTATGTGTGTATAAACATATATATATATATATATATATACATATACATATATATCAAATACTACATATATTAATCATGTAATATGTCACAATAATAATACACATATATGCTATCATAATAGCAATAATAATGATGATACATATTTTATAACAATCATTCATTATATATTATAGTAAGTGAATATATACATGTAATAGTTACATAATCTCAAAAGAAAAAGAATTACAAAATTCCTTATTGCAGAATTCCAAATCCCAATGATGGCACTTAAATTACTGTATAATCCACTACCTGACCACATATAGCCTTCTTCTCCACCAGGCAAAATTTCTATACTCTGTACTAAGAGCCATGTGCAAATCCCTGATCCTGCCAAGTGCTTTTCCATCAGTATCTTTGTTAATATGATTCCTGCCAAGAGACATCTTTGGAGACATCTTTCCCTCAACCCTCCTAATAGTCATAAGACTAAATGTGCAATCTGTCATCTAATGGCCCAGGAAAAACTTTACTTTTTCTTGAATTCTTTCCTATATCCCCCGATGTATGTTTTCTTCTTCTGAATTGCATTGTAGGTTTAGCTATAATCTCTTAGTTTCTTGCAACACGGTAATTTGTGTCCCTATTATCTCATAAGCTCTTTGAAAACGGATACCAAGGCATGTTGTCGTATTATTCTCTGACATAGGAAAGGACTCCCGGACACATTGGAGGCTGAGCATCCTTCTGCTGAATGAGTCTGATAAGTGCCTTTCACAACTTTACAAGGGAATACAGGGCGGGAGCAACCTCAACATGGATTTAAGGAGAATCCTCCCTCACTGCCAATGATGATTGGGAGTCGGTATATTTCAAAACATGATATAAACAGTAGTAAAGAACCTTTTCAATTATGTAAATATACACACATTCCGCTTTTAATATTTAAGTGGTTATGTTACTGTGAAACAGGTATTACTAGCACATGTGTATTTGTTCAGTTCAAATGTGTCTGAAAATAATTAAATAATACCACAAACAGTGAAACATGTGGATGTACATGTATAAACAAAGATTGGGAAATAGTTTCAAGACAATTTGGTTAGAGAAGAGCAATGCGAAAAGAGAACGGATAAGTTGACTCATTCTACAGGAAAATTGCTCATGGTCTGGAGGCAGTTACTGTGAGTGAATAAATGGCCTATTGCTCACAGTCTGGGGCTGTACGAATTTTGTGAGGGGCTGACAGAGCTCTTTGCCATTCAATCCATGATACACAGAAGTCAGCCAACAGGCATGGGGCTCGTGCTAAGGATAAGTACCTCTGTCCACATATAAGAGAGCTGTAATAAAGGATTTCTTCTGAATCAGTGATTAGAATAAAACATTCTGGTCAGGTAGTTCATTTCAAAGGTGCAAGTGTGAAAGTGAATTTTAGATAGTACCTGTTAGGAATCCTTCTCCTACACATTATTCCAGCTGTGGGTTTCTGGCTACTGTCCTTGAAACTATTCTTTTATACTGCAGAAGACTTTTTAAGTGTATGTACGTCAATACACTTGCATTGTATATTACACATAATAGCACATGTATGCTAATTTGATATTGCATTGTTCTTTTTCACATATATATTATATATATATATATATATATATACACACACACACACACACAAACTACATCATACTTCTAGTATTTTTCTTCTAGAGATAACACAATATTGTGGAAATGCAGCATTGTGATTTCTCATCTTCTCTGCCAAAGAGCATAAGTAGACGACAACATGGCTCCCTTAGAGAACATACATTTGCATAATCAGAAATAGTGATGATGATGATAAGAAGAAGAAGAAGAAGAAGAACAACAACAACAACAACAACAACACAGGCATTTGACTGAACAAAGCCTGTGCATAATGCTACATTTACTGAGAACACGGTATGTCAAAGACGGTCTGCAGTGCACCTTTCACTAACTTACTGAGTAACAGAAAGCAACCAGTAAATAGTTCTTCTGATATCGTTCACGTACTTTATGGTCACCAGTATCTCTCTGTGTGGCACCTGATTATTTCACTATTTTATCCATCAGATACAAAAGTTCTACTCTCAGATAAATGTAATGCAACGTGCTTGATGAACTCAGGGTTTGATAATGGCTGCATTTCACGAATGCTGATCACACTTCTCAGGTTCCTGTTGTGCCTAGTCTGCCTTCACTTGAAAACCACTGGTGCTAAAGGCTGGCTTCCAAAGGGATCAAACACACCATGGTGGACCCAACAAAGCATTGGATATCTTAACATAGGTATTGCACATTGTAATGGCACTTAGAATAAAAATAGATTGCAGTTAAATTAAAGAGATTATGGTGTTCCCTCATTATCCCCAGCTGCTTTTAACATTATCATATATACTCATATTTTGTATATACCTCATTCCATTTGATCTAACTTCTAAAAATCTCCTCAATTTAATTCTGAACTATTCCTACCAGTCCCCGATGACTCCATTTTAAACCTGCTTCATCTATATGTGTGTTTTTTTCTGAGTTACTTCACCAATGTAGAAAATATTATTACAGTTGTACCAAACTTCCTCCATTCCATAAATCTATAGTAGTAATATCTTAAACGTTTCTATCTTAGATTGTTTTGGTTCAAAAATCTTGATCATCTCTGTGATTTTCTTAAACACCACATTCAACCTATCATAAAATGTTGATGGTTCTTTATTCAAAATATACTCTGAACTTCTCACTACCTCTGGTGAGACCAGCTTTTCCCCACGTCTACCCTTGCCACCCCTGTCCAAGCCTCCAGCATCACAAACCTAGATTACTGATGCGTTCTCCAATTAATTTTTTGGTAAACATTTTTGTCCCCATACACTTAGGTAATGTTATTCTTCTGCCAATGCCTTCCCATTTTTTCCCCTCAAAACAAAGCCAGAGAACTTACAGTGACTTAAAAGACCCTACCAAAATTTTCCGCGAGTTACAATTTTTACCTTATTTCCTATTAGTCTCAGGTTGCACATTTTGCTACAGCATACTGGTTTAATCCCTCTTTCTTGAATACAAATTACCAGATGCTCCCAACTCAGTATTTTCCCTGTTTGCTCCACCTGCCAGGAACACTCATCAGCAAGGTTTCCACATGGCTCACATGTTTTCTCATTATACCCTATTTGGTCCTGCATCTAAAATTGAAACCTCATACATCTCCCAGTACTTTCCATCCACCTTATTCTGTATATTTTTCTGTAGCACTTATAATTCCTAAGTATGTTATCATATACCATATTTTTTATTTACTGTTTGTGTTCCCCATTAAAATATAAGAGCAAGTATTTTTGTCTCTTTGTATACTGCTGTAACCCCAGCATCCATACAGACCTATATTATAGCGTATATTCCACATTTTGTCAAAATAATATGTTATCTTTTTACATGCACATTCACATCTGTCTAGATGGACTGAATACGATTTATAGTCAGTGACTGGGTCTCATTTTCATAGAGTCCCACTGCAAAGAGCGCTGCCATGCTTTAGACAAAGAGGTCACTCCTCACTCGCATGTTAATTAATGAACTCTGAGGGTGTTTTAGGCTTCGGGAGTTATCCCCACAATTGTCAGGTTGTCTCTTTGGAAGTCTCTCCATCATGCATCGTGACTTAATGTGATTAGACAAATCAAAGGAATTGTCTTTGCCAAAAAACATAGCTTAGGCTGATAATAAATCACAGTTGAAAGGGAATGGAGGTAAAAGTGTTAACAAGAGGAAGACATCTTGTTTGGTGATGAGTAATGAGGACAAAGGAAAAGGCCGATTAGAAAAGAAAGAAAGTTATTCCAGATGACAGTAATTGCCCAGAATATGTTCATGCTGACTCCCAGTTTCAAAAGCTAAAGATGAATAAAAAGATGGAAGCCATTATCTTTTTAACAAGAATTAAATGAGGAAACGTCTCACTCAGCCTCTTTATTTTGGCTGTTAGCATTGGAGTTGAAAAAATGTTAATGGATTAGAGAGAGAAGTAAAGAGGAAGATCATTCTAGACACTGTAAGATTTCTATACACTTTTCCTTAGTATTTCAACTAATATATGTTTAACTCAGAATCCCTTGATTTTTTTATGTATATACACTATTTGTGAAATTAAGTATATTAAATGTTATTTTTAATACAGATCTGTGTTTTAATTCTGGCTCTGTCATTAATAGTTAGATGTCATTGGGAAATAGAGCTAATCATCTAAAATTTGTATCATCACTTGTAAGCTAGGAATAGAAACACACTTTCCTAACAGTTATTTTCAATTTTCACATGTGTGGTATATACAAAACAATTAGCCCACAAAGGTAATTCTCAATTATTTGTACAGAATCATAATGTGGCTACCAAAATTTTGTATAAAATCTTCTTGTTGTTGAATCCTGCTAGCATTAGTAGGGAAAAAAAATCTAGAAAAAAATGCTTAAACAAAATATGCTCCATGCAAATCAAAGGAAGAATGAATAATAGCAAATAGAAAGTATTTTAAATACACTATATGTAGGCATATTTTAATATTACTATATTTCCTCAATATCTATTTAATATCTATTCCCTTTTCAGCTCTTAAACCTCTGGTTAATCTTTCCTTTTCTTTGAATTTTATTTTCCTTCCTTTCTTTTCCTTCCTCTCTCCCACCTTCCCGTCGCTCTCTTTCTCTCTTTCCACTAGAGTGATGGAATAAGTGGAAATAAAATCAACAGTAAGTGATATAGTAAGGTATGTTATTATAGATTAAACCACAGAATGAGAGGATCACACACAGAATAAGTCTCCATCGCATATCGGGTTTTGGACAGATGGGAGAGGTTTTATCAAAGCAAAAGAGGCTGAAGCGTATTCAAAATGAAAAGTAATACTAAGCATCAGTCTCAATTACTCACTAGTCTGTTATAGGAGTAAGTTATATCCTTTATTATGCAACTCGTATTTTCTGGTAGAATAGGCAGACTATATACTTTGCTCTATTGATTTTAAATTTAACATGTGACTTGCTCTGACCAGTAGAATGTGAGCAAAATAACACTTCACCATTTCTATGCTGAGACCTTAGCATGCAGCAGGTGTTACCATTCATTCTTGTAATTCTGCCCTTCACTCAAAGGAACGTGCCTAGTTAGCTGTTAATTACAGACTAAGGAGAAATTTAAAGTCAGCTTCAACCCAATCCACATCTTGGATCCATGCTAAAGTCAGTAGTGCCCCAGCTCATCTGCAAAACTATAGGTAAGAAATATTTCATTGTTATTATACACCACTGAGTTTGGAGACTGTTTCTTGTCCAGTATTATTTTAGCACAGAGAAGAGTGAAAATACCAAGTATTGTGAGGATAAGGAGTAAATGGGACTCTCTTGCCTTGTGGCTGGGAGTATAAAATATACAATCACTTTGGAGAAGTAATTTGGCAGTTTTTAAAAATAAAGGTACCCTGAGGAATATCACTCCTAAATATTTACCTAGGAGTAAGGAGAACCTGTGTCCAAATATGATTGTGTAAGAATATTTAAAACAACTTTATTCATAATCACAAATATTGAAAAATGCTCAAATGTCCATGAAGACGAGAATGATTAGACAAAAACGTGCTATATCTAGGAAGTGGAATACTTAGAATTTTTAAAAAAAGATGCATTTTTTGATACAGACATCAACATGGGTGAATCTCAAATATATTTTCTGAAACAAATGAAACCAGACACAAATCAATATGTTGTGTAAGTTTCCATTTGCATGAAATGCTGGAACAGACACAATAAGCTATGGGGATAGAATTAAGAGCAATGTTGCCTTGGGTAAGTGAGGGGATTGACTGAGATGCAGTTGAGGGAACTTTCTGGAATGAAAGGAAATATTCTATAACTTGATTGGAGTGTAGTAACATACATAGATTTGTATAACTCATCAAATTGAACACTAAAAAAATCTCTATATAATTTGTCTTATTTGTAAATTATATCTCAATAAACATTACTGATTTTTATTTATTCTCTTTCTTCCCTCTTCACTCTTCTTTTTTCTTTTTCTTTTGGCTGTCCTGTGGTTGATTTAATAATTGTGACAGAGAGAAAATATCAACAGTGAGAGGGAGTATGAAATTTCCCTTCCAGGAAACCTATTAAAAGTCAAGGGTATTTGGTTAGTTCTCTATGTTATCCAAAGTTTGAAGTGACATTAAAAACAGATTTACATTGAATTTAATTGTTCAGTCAACAGTTGGTTCACAAGGATAATAAAAATATGTGACCCACAAAATTTTAATGTTTAAAAATTCTTTCATATAGAAAATATCATTTTATTATCAAAATATGATCAAATGAATAGACAAAGATAAACTAATCCAAATAGATTACAGAAGATATTCTTTATCTCCTGCATATAGATGATGAAACAATGCTCAAAGAAAATAACTAAGCCACCCCAAATTGTATAGTTAGTATATAGTGGAACTGGAACTGAATTAAAATATTTTAAGATTTAATTCTATGAAAATAAAGTTGGTCAAAAGGATTTTAAAAATTGTCACATTTTTGCCAATCAGAACAGCTGCATTCTAGAGGTAAAATTAGCTACAATGTTTAGAGAGGTAAGTGTGCCTGGGAGCTGGGACAGAGGTGTCTTAATTTCAGAAAATACAGTGAGACCATACATTCTCAGATACCGTTAGCTTCACCTTCAGTTTTGATTTCCATGAAAAATGTGTAATATTGCCAAAGTTAATTCTTTCTAGGTCTAAGAACAGATTTTATGTCATATGTCTCCGTTTACTATCATTGTTCACTTACAACGTGGCAGCTGACTGTCACATGTTGACAAGCTGTTTCTGTCTTCTCTATTCTGCCATGCATTTATATTTAGAATTAAAGAGATGTCATCTTTTACTAGGCCAACCCCAAGCTGCATAATATAAAATTATCTTTTAACTGTAAAAATAGAAATCCTATTATTTAAATTATCTTTCTATATCACCCAGTGCCTGAAAAGGTATTTTTGGTCTCCTCTTGAATTTTTCCTCAAAGCTATGATTTTTTTCCCAATGTATTTATTTAAAGGTCTAAGTTTCATAATATGGAGTAGAAAATGTATCACACGTTTGTTACTGTAGCTTACTGGTGATTATTCTTTTTTTTCCAAATGGGTCCTGCCTCATTCCCATTATTTTATTGTAGAGACAATAGATAAATATATCTATAACATTTGTGATTATTCTGTGACTTATAAGCCAATTTAAATATCTATAATTCCCGCCCTCAAACTTTTAGGCTTATAGAGCCCTTTTTGGTAAATGTTCTGAGGAAGACTTCCTTAATTATCACTAGTCAATATCATGGATAAAATATTAACAATTGCTACCTCTTATTGAGGTCCTGCTGTGTTTCCTCGAAAATAAGACCAGGTCTTATATTAATTTGCTCCAAAAGACACATTAGGGCTTATGTTCAGGGGATGTCATCCTGAAAAATTCTACTAGGGCTTATTTTCCGCTTAGGTCTTATTTTGGGGGAAACACGGTAGTTTGGGCCCAAATTTGTTTTTTATATCTTGGTATAGAATAAAAGATTTAAAGCTAGCCAAGCAGGATTTATTATCCTGGATATTTAGAAAAATGAAAACTCAGAGAAGTTAAGTGAGTTGGCTAACGCCACACAGATGGTAAGTAATTGAGCAGGGACAAAGCATAGGTCTTTCTGACTTTGAGTTTCAGAGCTTGGCAGTGCCTTTATCGGCTGTGAATCCCTGGGGATGCTATGTTCTATTAACCAGTTCCTTAATTCTATGTGCATCAGGCCTCTTGGCTGCTACTCAAACTTTGTCACTCAGTATAAATATTACAGCCTCCTGCCTTCTGGCGGTTCAGCACCACTAGCTGGTCTTCACTGTTTCTAATCTTATAATCCCAATTGCTGTCATTAGGCCAGTTCTGTAATTGCCTCTGCTGCAATCTTCCCTGGCCTACGTCAGAGATCAACCACTGAAATTCTTCTGGATGCCAGGGCCTCTCTAACCTATATCAGCCATAGCCAGCCCCACTGTGAGCTCTGGAACAAAACATGTCCTCCCAAAGTTGTCCCTCATTAGAATTAGGAACAAGAGTTTGATAACTCCAAGTCCCCCAGATATCAAATATAGGCTATCCCCGGGAAGGGTATAAACTTGGGTGAAGCAGCTCTCTGCAATGAGACAAAACTGAAGGATTAAACATTTGAAGAGCTGGCACATAATAGTTGCACAATTAATATTCAATAAAGGAGTGAATGAGTGATAAAATGAAGGCATGGCAGGGAATCTTCAATAATAAAACAGATTAATAAAATAACATAATAGAAAGATAGAGAAGCCACCTCCACCACTTATTTCTGAACAACACATTTAAAGTATCTACAGCATTTCCAAAGTAACCATTGTCAAAGTAATGACAAAATCACGATCAAAATGAAACATTCAGTGAGTCATCTGAAAGCTTATGGAAAAACCTCACATCTGGCCACCTAGTACCCTTTGTAAATGTCAGGCTGACTGTAGCTCTCCATCACAGTGTTGGCTCAATGTAGACACAGCTGTGTAATCCTGATGGGAAGATCAAACTGTGAGCACTAGATAGGGAAAACCTTATTTTCAAATAAAATACTAACTTTCGTGCACTTCTTAAAGTTTCCAGGTGACATTTTTAATTATTGAAAGTTTCCACAGTTATATTCACCCTTTTTCAATTTCCTTTCATTGAGAAGTAATTAAAAAGAGAAAAAAATACTATCAAATTAAAAAAAAAAAAAAACGATCTCCATTTAAACTTTGTGTTTTCATAGGATTTTGTTACTAAAAAAAAATAACCTTTCTTTTCCAAACTCAGAGTCACCTTTTAAAGTTTGATGAATCACCTTCTTAAGCCTTTGAACTGTGCACGTGGGCATTTGTAGAAATGCATCTCTATCACTGACCAGCGGTTATTCCATGCAGAATGTTGAAGGAAATTGATGATGGTAGGATTTTCTGATTTTAAAAAAGCACTTGGATCTTTCAAAGGCCATTACAGATTCCAGAAGTGTTGCTGACAACTGCCAAGCATTGGTGGGTATATTAGTTTTGCAGGACTGCTAAAAAAAGACTGCACAAACTGGATGACTTAAAAAAACACAAACAGAAACAAGTGATAAGAGTACCAGGAGCATCTTTTGTTCTAATATTTGGTCTCTGGCCAGGTTCCTGAGTCCCTTGGAATTTCCTGGGTAAAAATAATGTCTTTTATTCTTATGAGGTGACTTTTGGTAGGCTCCTGGATAGTTTCAGGATGAGGGCTGGTTACCAGAAAGATCAGCCATGATTAGAAAATTGGAACTTTTGGCCCCACCCCCATCTTCCAGGAAGGAGAGGGACTGTAGGTTCAGTTAATAATCAATCCCGCCTATATGATGAAGCCTCCACAACGATCTCCAAAGGACAGGGTTTGGAAAGATTCAAGGTTGTTGAACTGCTGAATACATAGAAGTGCAGTGGGGGTGGGGGTGGGATTGGGGAGTGGGCTAGAGCACCCAGAGAGAGTGTGGAAGCTATATGCCCCTGCCCCTTACTTACCCCATATATTTTTTCACATGACTATTCATCTGTATCTTTTAATATAATCTTTATAATAAATTGACAGACATAAGTAAGTGTTTCCCTGAGTTCCGTGGCCATTCTAGAAAATAATTGAACCCAAGGAGCGGGTTTTGGGTTTGGGTTTAGGCCCAGTTGGTCAGAAGTACTGGGGACAACTTGGGATTTGCAATTGGTGGCCGAAGGGAGGACGAGCTGATGGGACCGAGCCCTTAACTTAGGGGATGTGACACTAACTCCACTCAGGGTAAAAACTGCTTGGTGTGGAAAATCCACACATGTAGTGTCAGAAGTGTTGTGTGAGAGTAAGGAGAAACAATGAGCTTTTCTGAGACAACAAATAAAGTAGAAACGTTAGGAAAGTACATTATGGAATAAATGACCTTCACGTAGGCTTTGGATTTAGCTTCCAGAATCACACCATAAAACACCATTTTTAGTAGTTTATTTTTAGACTAGTGTAGAAATATGCAAACGAAAGTTGCTGTCATACAGTGAGTCTACTTATTTTTGTACACTTCTCAATTTAGTCACGAAGTCTTAGAATGGTAATCGAGTTGTTTTCCTATTCAGTGGAACCACATTTTGTTATTTACAGATGAGGATTTAAGGCTCATCAGAGTTACGTGAGTTTTACACAGTTGTAAAGACATGCATCAGCAGCACCAGGCCCACTGCTAGCCAAGGAGGGTATCTTTCAATGAACTAGAGAAATGCATCATTTTCCTAGGAGTGATAGATTCGGGGACAAGTGCAGCTGAAGTTCAATGTAACCTCCACCCACCAAGCCACACCTCCTGGTGCAGGGCTGTACTCTGTGTCTTCACATGAAACACAACCTACACAGCTGTGTGTGTGCTCCTGGGCAGTAGACACTTGAGAACCCAAGTCTCTAGATGCTCAACATATACAGAACAGAACCATTATTTGTATAACTTCACTTAAAAAGACATGTTTCACATAGAGGATGAATGGCAGTGGTCATTGCTATGATCACTGAACATTTTCTAAGTACTTTGTTTAATTTTTTTAAAACAAAAATATAATTATTTCAGCTCCTACTAATTTATACATGCATTGACGTGGGCATACAGTCTTTCAAAAAGTACTGGCACGCCAAGCGCCATTGTATATGCTGGATTGAATGAGTATGGCTCTAATTCTTCTGAAAGACACAGAATAGCCTGTGTACTTGAATACTATGCAAGAATTCTGGGCACATTACAACTCTGTCCAAACCCTGTACTAAGAAATTTGACCATATTTTAACACGGCTTCTAGCAGCCTGAGGCCAAGTCCCTGGGACAACCCAGGACCTTTGAATTTCTGTCTGAAAAAAACACAAGGTGTCAAAAGAATTTGTTCTAGTCCACAGTTGCTCATAAACTCTTTAACTCCCTTTCTTAGTATTTGGTAAAAATATCTTACAAGTATGAATTTTTCTCTGTCCCTTTGAACTGTGTATGTATTTCCTGTGACTCAGGAGTGTCTGTCTCAAGGACTTGAAGCCATTTCTTTGAAATGAAATCATCAGGAGGGACAGGATCCTTGGGAAGATAGGATCCTCACTTAGATAACGGCCAGCTAGCACTGCAGACTGGCCTAATCAGCATTTACACTGTCTAACCCTTTATCATGTTTCACTTCCCCTCCTCTCATTAAACCCCCTTTCATTACTACTCTCTACTCCATTATTCTCCTTTTAAAATACCCGTGCATCTTTATACAAACAGAATGCAGCTCAGCTCTTTCCCATACTGTCTGCCGGTAGGTATTGAGTAAAATCTGTTTCACAGCTTTAACAAATGTCTGGTTGTGTTTTTGCTTTGACACATCCAATGACTTTCTAAAGGAAGCAAACGTACTTTGAAACATGACCTGGCCATCTGGCCGCAGGGGATGGAACCGGAGGTAAGTTACCTGGTCCTACGCAATAAACTATATGTTTGTTTGCTAGGAAGCCGTGTTAGTCTGAAGTGATTGCTCTTCCTAAAAAGGATGCTCCATTGTTGAATGATATTTGGATGACCAAACATATCCTCCCTTTTTAGAAGGCTGAACGTAGCTACAGAAAAGAGCGGGATCCTATGTGTAATATTATTATGAAGAGAAGGTAATAAGTTGAAACAGGGGATGGGAAGAGGTAAGTAAAGAAGCAATAAAGCCAAGAAAAAGAAGAAACCATGAGGATGACTTAAAAAAGAAGGAAAATTAAAACAGAAAAATGTAGAAAGTATGGTTATTATAATTGTGAGTAGAAAGGAAACACAGCAGGGAGTTGGTGGGGATCTGAGTCACACATATATGAGGGTCTATCAGAACTGCTTTGTATACTGAGGTGAAGCCCCGGGAACTTTTCAGAGTTCAGGAAACATTTTTATTTCTAATATTCTTACTTCCCCACCTATGCTGATATATTTCCTCATTACCCCAAGGAAACTAGATGATTTTAACATTTACAACCTGATAGGCTAATTAACATGTTTAGAATTTAAAATACAAATAAGACACTTCTGCCCCAAAAGGAGCTCTCTGGTTAATGAACAAGAAATTATCATCATTATTATCGATAGATGAGTCCAGATCAGAATCTCTGGTCATTTTGCCCTTTAGGAAAACAAGTTCTCAGTTCTATTACATTTGTCAGGATGTCTGCAGAGCAGCACACGGTTTGGAGCTGGGTAGATATGAGGCCTGGTTGATTATTCAAGGCAGCTCATAGCTCAGATAAAAGGTCAGTCTAACTCTGAACAATTATAGAGTGACTTTTTATAGCTTTCCTGGTTTATTGCTTATTATACAAGTATGACAAGCATATGAAGTTGTCAGAAATATGCAGATTTCATAATATGATCACTTGCTTGCCTGTGTTACCTAGACAAATTTTTTGGAAAACAAAAATTTTTAAGGTCCATCTACTCAAAACAGAGAATACCTATTTTAAGCAAAATTTGAATGATTGAGGAAAGTTTTCAGTATTCTTTTTAAAATTCTTTAGATCCTCTTCTGTCTCAAGGTAATAGCGAAAAATCTGTACAAGGTGATAACCCCAAATCTGACCTTCCCAGCTTCTTTCGATAAAGACTCACCCTTATTCTTCAGAGGGTAAATAATTAGCTAATTTCAGCACTGAATTAATCTTGAAATTTTTGTGGAGATAATCTGTTCAAATAGATATCTTGTTTTCTCAGTGACTTTAGAAGTCCTAAATCAAAGGAATGAGATTAGGAACTTAAGCCACATTAAAAGATGTTGTTTATCAGGATTTGAAAACATTGGGTTAGATAATATAGATAAAGTTTGAAAAATTATATCCAGAAATGAAGCCTCATTTGGCTATCACTACAGCAATCAAATTTATCTTTTGATTTCTGTGGAAGACATTTCACAAGTACTATTTTTTTCATTATGGTCAATATGAGTGAAAATACCTAATTTTATTACTCATCATTTTCATTACTAATTATATTTTAGCTATGAATCTTAATAATATGTATATATATACATATAAAATATATAATATACATACATGTAAAATGCATATATATATACACACACATATATACAAAATGTGTGTGTATATAAATATATATATATATTTAACACATATATATATATACCATATATAAAGTCAAATTGTGGTATATATATATATATATATATATATATATATATATATATATACCACAATTTGACTTTTACCTCAATGGGGATTAAATCCCCATTGAGGTAAAAGTCAAACTGTGGTACAAATTAAATCATAATTTTTTTTAGAATTCATAAAATTAAGAATTAGATCCATGAATCCAACTTCTATTTTTCTGGTATTTATGACAGTAAATGGTGTTATCAGGGCACAAGAACTTCTCCCAGGCTTAGAATGAATGATCTTATAAAGTAGGAAAACTGTGCTTCTTTTTTAAGAGCAAACAGAAACGGCTCTATAGGCAAACAATTGCATTTTTGTTACTTTTATGTTTTTGAGATGCAATGGATAAGAAATGTATTGCTACACATAACTACATATTTTTTTTAAAAAAAGTGTGGAATTTTAGAAACAATTAATACTCTGACTATTGATGACTGAAAATCTATCAAGTGAATGCAAAAACAAAACAGTAAGGTAGAGAACTGAAATAAGGTCTTAGTGTGAACTGTTAATCAATCTAACCCCATTATCTGAAAGAATTTCATGGAAACACTAGGGTAACCTTCTGCAGGTTATAAAGTAACTCTATGTAAATATTCATTTTATTCTTTTAGTTTTGATGGGGGCTATATTTGAATGCACTATTGTAGAGAGAAACAAGTGGATTAACAGAGGCTGCAAAACTGATTCAATCAGGTCAAGACAAAGACTGGGGAGAAGCCTGATCTCCAGACTCCAAGATCAGTGCCCATGTGCACATTCTCTTACTTTGGGACCAGAACCATGTTTAAATTGTACTCCAGCTGTTGCCCATTTTGAGTCCATGGGTCCAGCCTGATGGAGGTCTCTGCCTCTGTGACTATCTCATTCCCCCTGAGTCATAAAAAAAGGAAGAAGATCCTATGTGATGGAAGATGTGATGTGCCATCCAGGTACCCACACCTTCAGGAAAGAAGAACCTTTTACTGTGGAAATTGGAATTGCTATGGGCAGACAGCTGTTATTTGTTGGAACCTTTCAGGGGTGCCTCAGCTGAATAATATCCTTTACTCAAGGCCACGGCACCTTTCTGAGGCAATGGCATTCAAGGATTGATCAATTCAGGAGTATAAAGTCCTGGCTGGATTATTCGGGACAGCTATGAGTGATTATGTCATCTTCAGAAGTCCCTCTAGGTTTGCCAAGGTTCCCACGTATGCAGCTAGACTTCCATTGCAGCTAGACTTCTCCCTCTGCTTAATCAACCTTGCATCCTCCTCTTCCCTTCCATAGTTGCTGTTCCCAAGCATCCTCCTTAATAAACTCCATACACACTGCCTGAGTTTGCCTCCCTGTAGACCCAGCCTGAGGCAGAATAGGAAAATCAATGGGCAGTGAGTGAAGGCAGCTCCCTCATACTTCACGAAATGCTGCCAGTCATTTCATCTCTGAGTCTACATTTTCCTACTCATTGATATACATGTTAGATCAAATAATGTCTACCTTTCAGTGGTCCAAAAAGCTACAAAATATTACTTTCTGTACTATGAGCAGGACTAACTCTTAGCAAAACTATCCACATCTTGTGCTTTACTTGGGCCAGGAAAGGGGCAGTGGAGACTTTTGTTTTCTTCTCCTCTTTCTCTCCCTAGCTTTTCCCAGGTCTTCCCTGTTCAAACAGTTGTCCACTTTTATGCTGTGCCCTCACCTGGGTCTTTGACAGTCACAGTTTCTGCCAAAAGGAGTCTGAAAAATGTGGGCCTGGCACGGGGGTCGTCTAGCGTGAGACCCTAGTGCCTGTAGACCTTTCATACCTTCCTTCTTCTGACCCCTCCGCCTGGGTTTCTGTCAGTGCTTCTATGACTTATATCTTATTCTTTTCTTCTCCTACGAATGAAACTTTATTCTAAAGTCTAGTTTAGTGGACTAGAGCCATACTAACTCTCCCAGAATGCACTGTCTACTGAGGGAGGGTTCCTGCTGTTTCCCGCCCCATTTAACTATATGAGTTTTAGTTAGTGGTTTAGGTTTGTTTAAATATAATATGAATTCTGTTCTTATATGAAGAATAATAGAAATCGTAGACGTGGTTCTGAGGTTCACTTTTGAATAGGCGCTGTCACATTCCCCTCCCCCACAAGCTCAGAGCCACTTAGATGAAGTCCTGGCCATCCTATCCTTTAGAGACCTGACCTCTCCCCTCCCACAGGGGATTCCTATTGATTTATTAGCTTCCATGACTTCTCTTCCCTACAGTCCCATGTCCATAGTTAATTTTATAATATTAGGAGGGTAATATTTCATAATAAAACATTAATGCCAGCTATGGGCTCCATCAATTTCTGCTTTTAGGCAGGCGTCTATTTTATATGAGATTGATTAGACACTGGTGCTTCAAACAAAAGGCTTTCACCTCCATTGGTAGAATTTCAGGCACAGTCTCACTTAAAGGAGTAATATTGCCAGAGTGACTACCCTGGGCCGGAATAAGTTTATCGTGCAGAAAAGGAAGACAAACACATGTAGATGCCTGAGAAAACGAGGTAAGGGGAGAAATAAATCTCTGAGATTGTAACTCACATACAAAATCATCACTAACCAAAGCAATGTATTTGCATTCATCAACAGGGCTAGAAAGTCAGCCTATTGTAACAGGAGGGACTGATACATTTATGGTTAGAAAGAAAGGAAGTAAATGCATATAGCTTCGTTTTGCAGAGATGAGTTTGGCCAAGGCAGTTGTTGATACAGATAACTATTTTTTTCCTTTGATCTTCTGAAAATGGGGGTCAACTCTTTTAATCAATGCGGTAGAGAAGATACCTCATACAGGTATAAATAGGCATGTCTGTGACTTCAGCTCACAAGTATTGCGGAATTTAGAGGAAATAACGTTTTTCTCCTTCTGTAGGACCAATCTCTGGTTCTAGATGTTAAAAAGATGGCTAGTGATATGAGGATATCTGCAGAATGTAGACAACCACTGAAAAATTTTTACTAATAAGGCCCTTTGTTATTTTAGAAAACAAAAGAGAGAGAATACTTCCAGTACTGACCTAGGTGCGTCATTGATTTGATCCAAGCCTGTGTTTCTTTTGAAGAAAGCTAATCCTCAGAGAGAAATGTTTAAGTATACCACAGAAGCTAATAATTCGATGTTGTTCATCATGTAAATTCTGGGACAGGGAAGTATAATCTTGACCGTAATATAGACTCCACCTTCAAGAAAGTCTTGACTACATAATTACAGATGGGAGCAAGGGATCATAACTCTTTGGCTCTCTCACTATTTTATGACCTCTCACTGGGGATGGATAAATATTGTCTATACTGTAACTGCAGACAATTTCCCTATTGTTTGGTTTAACAGAATTGTGTTTACTACAGGGTTCCAAACGTTTTCTTGCTTTTCATATGACCTGGCACAGTACAAGAAGCTAAAGGAGAATAGATAGACCTTTTTGCATATTAAAGAAAGAATCAGAGAACACAATATGGAGATTCCTTCAGTAACAAAATGGTCAAGGGTGTAAACTCTCCATAGCAGAAAAATCTCAGTTCTAAAGGAAAATACAGTGCTAAAGAAAAAACTAGAACATGCGTAGTCATGTTAAAAAGATACAGAGCCTCAGCATCACACAGCTGCAGCCAGCATCTTGCAGAACATAAGACAGAAAAAAACAAAAGAAAAGCCAAAAATAGAAACAAATCTCAACAAAGCTACTTAAAGCAAAATTGTAAGTAGAGGCAAAGGCTTTCACAAAAGAACACAACATCCTTGACACATACGTGTACAACTTGGTCAGAGAATCATGGGATTTACAGAAGATGACCCAATGGAATTAGAAATGATTATTGGTATAGATGGATTAATGCTCACCAGGCGTGTACTTCCTATTCAATTCTTTTTTGTCTTTCTCTACTTTTTCGCTTCCTCTGATTTTAATGATCATGTTATATGATCCCATTTTCTTTCCTCTCTTAGTACATCAATTATAGTTCTTTCTTTTAATGGTTGTCATAGAGTTTTCACTCTACATTTACAACTAACTGAACTCCACACCTTATCACTTCACAGAAATGATCCTATAATAGAGTATTTCCAGTTTCTCCTTCCTGTCCCTTATAACATGGCTGTCAATCAGTTCACTTTTGCATATAAAGACTTTATATCCATGTGATCTCAACAGACCAATTGAAAGATAGAGACTCTCAGTGTGGATAAAAAACTAAGTGCACCAAAAGTTGTCTCTGAGGAATCTAATTTATAAATATTTATAAAACGGATGATTCTTCAAGAAGACATAATGATAATTAATGTATATGTACCTAACAACATAGTGTTAAATACATGAGGCAAAAACTGGTAGAACTTCAGGGAGAAATAGAAAATCCATTGTTATAATTACAATAAAATTTTTTAAATGGAAAGAAAATATCTCTATATATCTATATCTATCTATATAGATAGATATATGAAAATAAACAAAACTTTTTACTTACAGATGACATGATTGTCCATATAGAGACAAAGAACTGAAAAAAAAATTAAATTCCAAAGAATTGACAAAAAAGTATGTAGAACTTTGATTACAGTGAGGTCACTGGACACAAGATTAATATACAAAAGTGAATTGTTTTATTTCATACTAGAAATGAATAACTGCAATTTGAAATTGAAACACATATTTACATTAGCATAAAAATGAAATGCTTGGGTATAAATTTAACAAAGTATTCATAGAATCCATATGAAAAAAAAACACCTACAAAACTCTGATGAAAGCAGATCTAAATAAATCCACATATATGGACTGGAAGACTTGATATTGTTAAAATGTCAATTCTCCCCAACTTAATCTATAGATTCATTCCAATAGCAATCAAAATTCTAGCAAGTTATTTTAAAGATATTGACAAACTGATTGTACAGTTTTAAAAAAAGGCTACCCAATGCAATAGTGAATGAGAACAACAAATCTAGAGGACTGACATGAATCCAACTTCAAGATTTAATATAAAGCTACTGTGATCAAGACAATGTGATATTGGTGAAAGAATGAACAAACACAGTAGTGGAACAAAATAAAGAACCCAGAAATATATCTACATAAATATGGTGAACTTATTTTTTCAAAGGAGCAAAGACAAGTCAAAAGTCAAAAGAAAAAGGACAGGTTTTTCAACAAATGGTGCTGAACAACTGAAGATGTCCATACATTTAAAATGAAAAGAAAAAAAATATAATCCAGACACAAAGTTTTTACCCTTCATAAAAATTAATCCTGTACCCAAATGTTAAATGCAAAATTATAAAACTTCTTTATAAATAACATAGGAGAAAATCTATGTAACCTTGGGTTTGGTTATGAATATTTAGATACAGCACCAAATGCATGATCAAGGATATAAAAATGACATATAAAAATGACATATAAACAACTTATAAGTTTGACTGCATTAAAATGAGATCCTCCTGCTCTGTGAAAGATACTGTTAGAAGAATTAAAAGATAAACCACAGATTGGGAGAAAATATTTGTAAAACTCATATCTGATAATAGAGTTGTATCCAAAATATACAAATAACTAGTAAAATTCAAAAATAAGAAACTCAATTAGAAGATGGACCAAAGATCTAAACAGATACCTTACCAAAGATGACATACTACATCTATATTTATATACATATATCATTTGTAATATATATAATGCTGTATATATATATATGTGAAATATATACATATATGTGTGTGCGCGCGCGTGTGTGTGTGTGTGTATATATATATATATATATATGAAATACCACTATACACTTAATAAAGTGACTAAAATTCAAAATACTGATAATGCTGATAATACCAAATGCTGGCAAAGATGTAGAATAACTCACATTTCTTTCTGGTGGGAATGTAAAATAGTTTAGTAAAACTTTGTTTTTGTTTTTTTACAAAAAGTAATAAAAAGTCTTGTTATCCTATCTAGTAATAATACTGTCACATAATTAACCATTTGAACTGAAAACTTATGTTCAAATAAAAACCTGTGCATGTTTATAGCAGCTTTATTCATGGTTGAATAAAAAAGGAAGCAACAAAATTTTATTTCAATAAGTGAATGAATGAACAAAGTTTGATATACTCATACAATAAAAAGTGCTATTATTCATCCATTAAAAAAAAGAAATTGCCAAGCCTCAAAATGACATGGAAGAATCTCCAATCCATACTGCTAAGTAAAAAAAGGAAGTCTGTAAACATGACATAGTATACGATTGCAGTTATATAACATTTTAGAAAAGACAAACTATAGAGCCAGTAACATAATGAGTATTTAGTAGTGTTTAGTGGGTGACAGGGTGCAAAATTAAGCGAATCACAGGGGATTTTTGGAAGACGAAACTACGCTGTATGTTACTGTGATGGAAGGTTTGTGACCTTATGCATTCGTCAAAACTTACAGAACTTCATAACGCTAACAGTGAACATTAATATATGAAAATTAAAAATTACTTAGGAGGTCAGGCACTCCGTAGAAAGAATGCAGACTGTGACACCGGAATCTAAAGGTATTAAAAATGTACAAAGTAGCCTCACTGAAGGGGGCGGGAGGAAAGCTGCCGACGACGTAAGTAACAGTGGAAATGTTTTGAGTCTGTAAGGCTACAGGCAAAAGGACCTGCAGTAAATCCTGTAGTCAGGTCAACAGAGTTGTTTCCCATGGGGTACAGGTTAACAATTCTGTTATAACTATTCATATACCCTGGAATTGAGCAATTAAGAAAATGGATGGTTGGTGCAAGCCAGGTTTCTCACTATTAGGGATGAAATTAACGTATTAGCAAGAGAAGGGTGTTAGAATGATCCATGTGATAATGGATTAGAGTTGGCGACATCAGTCACAATTTATATTTAATTTAATTTAGATACAAATGCCTGTAGTTAGAAATATTTAGAGATACATGTATATATATGTATATAGAGGCTAGTCTACACACATGTATTTATTTGTGTCACCAACTAAGAGAGCCTAAAAGAAATGACATCCTAGTAACAGCAATAATGACCACCACCAGTTCTAAAATTTTAATATTATTATTTCAATATAAGAAACCATATATTTATAGTTTTGAGGACCTTTTAAAACTATTTATTTATAGGTGTCATCCACTGGATAAATGTTTGATTATACAATGGCGTAGGCAATGCAGTTGACCATTGAACAACATGGGTTTGAATTGCTCAGGACCAGTCATAGATAGATTTTTTTCAATAAATACCTGTACTGTTTCTATCCGTTAGTTGGGAGTCTGAGGATGTGAAGGGCCAAATGTATGAAGTGATCTAAGTCATTTTACATAGGTACTTGAGCATCCACACGTTTTGGTATCCTGGACCAATCTCCTACAGATACTGAGGGACAACTAAGTTTTGGGGGAGTCATAAATTATATGTGAATTTTCAACTGAGTGGGGGTCAGTGCCCCACCCCCTGCATTTTTCAAGGGTCAACTGTGTATAAAACAAGTCAAGGCCAGAAAGCAAGGAAGTGCTCAAAACACACACACACACACACACACACACACACACACACTCATAGACACATACATATATATAAATGGGGTATCTTTAATGAGCTCAGGAGCAAATTACAATATACAAATACTGAATCATTATGTTATAGACTGGAAACTAACATAATGCTATAAGTCAAGTATACCTCAAGAAAAAAATAAAATTTGCTTCCTTTGAACATGACAGAGAACATGCAAAGTCACCTAAAATAAATTCTTAGAAATGAAAATACTCACGTAACTGGATACAAAGTCAATATCTAATATTTAGCCACAAAGTTGAGCAACAGATGAGTGGCACATAAGGATTTTTTTTTTTAATTACCATCCAAAAAGCACTGAAAATATCAACTGGTATCAAATGCATAGAGATGAATCTAGTAAAAGGTGTGCATGATATCTTTCCTAAAAAAAAAAAAAAGAAAAAAAATGCTGAGGAAATAAACTCAGTGTTGGGAGGTGGTGTACATTCATGAGTAGTGAGTTTTACTATTTTAAAGTTTATTTTTAGATTGGAGTCAATTCTCACCAAATTTCTCTAGTTTTAAATATAAATTCTATAAACAGGCAAGAAAGATGTTTAATAATGGAAATGAGTAAGCTAATTCTAAAATTTGCATTGAAATGCAAAGAACCCAAAAGAGCCAAACAAGTCTTAAATAGAAGAAAACAGTTATAAAAACAAATTTCAAGTATTGCTGTAATGCTACAGTAATTAAGCTATAAACAGAGCAATGTAAGAATATAGAATCTAGAAATATTATAGCCCTATAATTTCACTTGTTTTATAACAGATATCACTGCAATTTCATAAGGAAAGGATTAATTTTGCTTTTTTAAATAAATAAATGATACTGGGGCAATTGGATTTTTATGTTGAAAGAAGACTACTGATCCTTTTCTGAAACCATGAACAAAAATGTATTTGAGTTGGATCATAGATTTAAAAGTGAAGATAAAAAAATTAAGAAAACATAATATCTTGATAATATCTGATATCTTGATAATATCAGATAATGGATGCCACATCTAGCACTCAAATAGCATTAATTCTAAAAGAAAAAGAAATTTTATTTTATTGAAATTAAGAATATGTGTCCAGCAAGAGAATCAACAAAGTGAATTAGCAAGTCAGAGATTAGAATAAAATGTGATATATATGTGTGTGTGTGTGTGTGTGTATACCCTCCAAAATCAATAATAAAAAGATCAACAAGCCAATATCAAAATTATGAGAATACATGAATAGCTAATACACATATGGAAAAGGACTCAGTATTATTATTCATACAAATTTAGTGCAATATCAAACAATGAGATACAGTACACAACCAATAGAATGGTTAAAATTCAATTCAAGTGTGGATGAGAATGTGGAATAACTGGAGCCCTCAATCATTGCTGGTGAGAGTGATACTTGGTTCAAGGACTTTGAAAAATTGTCTATCTGCTAAATGCAAGCATACATCTACCACATGACAAAGCTATTCACTCACAAATACTGACCCACGAGAGATGGGTCCATATAACTAACAAAATCGAGTCACAGGAATATATATAGCATCTTCATTCAGCTCTGCTAAAAAAATCTGAGTAATCCAGATATCAATATTTTAAAAAATGGACAAGTAATTTGTGATTTACTCATAGAGTAAATACCCCATGATGGTAAAAAAAAAAAAAAAAAAAAAGACATACTCATTTGGTGTTACATAGATGGATCTCAAAAAAATATTGGTTCAGTGAAATGAATTACATAGAAACGTGTATATACTATTGTACGATACCTTTCATACGAAGTTCAAGAGCAGGCAAAACCAGTCCAGTGTAGAAGTAAAAATAGTGATTAACTTCCTGGGTGGGGATATTCACTTGGAAAAAGTAAGAAGGAAACCTCCTAGGTGCAGCAAGTTTTCTACACTTGGTTTGTGTGAAGGAGTACATTTCTGTAGACATTTGTAAGTATTCATGGGGTCGTGTGTGCCCTTCCCATCAATAAAACAAACTAAGAAACAATTAAGATACAAAATTCTGGGCAAAAGCATCATTATGGTGAAGCTTAAGGGTGGAGGGGAGGACAAAACCTGGGCACCTCATCTTCTAAGGTGAAAGCAAAATAGCCCTTCATCAAGACAGAGGGTAAAGGGTTATTCACTGAAAGGAATCTGTGTAGTTAGGAATGAGACACGATTCTAACAGTCGGAAGTTATAAGGTCTCTGTAGTTACCGTGGGAAATTACCCTAAAAGAGAACCAAAAGAAAAATTCTTTTGATTTAAATAAGTGATTTTCTAGACAAGAAACTGTTTTCATAAATACTTAAATTGGAGAAATCTTTCGGAGTGGACACTTACTGGGAAATTATGCGCTGGCTTTGCATTGGAGATGATTAAAGTGCCTGTTCCTGATAAAACTGTCTTCAGTTGGGAAAGTCTTAAAAATGGTTCGACCGCTATTAGAAATAGAATATACCATTAGAAATCTACTGGGCAGGGCTACAGGGCATTAAAATGCACTCCCATCTCACACATACTCCCACATTTTCTTCTGTATTGCCCTTGAACTGTGTCCTATTCCACAAGAAATCTGGATAGGAGTAGGGATAGTCATTCTGAGTTATCAAGCATCTATGGAAAAATTTAAATGTATTATGTGAGTATTTCTTATAAGTACCGATTGCTTATCTCAGCTCTTAATTACTGGAGTTTTACTGATTTTTCTCATATACAAGTAAAAGTCAGAAGAAATTCTTGCTGATTACCTTGCTTTCAACCCATGCACAGAAGGTAGAAGAATGTCCACCCCTCCTCTGTATCACATATAGTCATGATGTGGGTTCGCCGGCTAGACTCTGGGGGTGTGTGAATTATACACACTTCCACATAACATATTTCATTGGGGGGGCCTCAAAACGTGGCTCCTGAAAAGCTGTTACATAATACAGTTCCCTGTATTTGATTTTTGACATGCTTTCAGGGGCTACAGAAGGTTCAATGCCTAGTGGAATGTTACTCCCACTACCCTCTACATTAAAAACACAACTATAAAATAAATCCACTGTACTACATAACAGTTTATATATATATATATATATATATATATATATATATATATATATATATATATATATATATGTTTAGAAATAGACATGTGAATTTCAAGGCCCACCCCCCACACACGCACACCTTAACTTCTTAAATGTTTTCAGGCGGGACATGAAACCTAGGAAATTGACAACCCCCTCCAGGGTACAATGTGCCCTTGCTTCACTGGTTACACAAGTATAAAGTTAATGTATCCAGTACCTGCAGATGGAGAAAAACAAGAACCAGTGTCTTCCAGCTCCGCTGATTCCTTCTGACCCGACTTGACATTTAGCTACTTATAATGTCATTATAATCTCATTTGCATTGCAGTTACTATGACTCCCATCATGCATTTGATGCAATGACAGTTCCAGAGGAACCAAATAGGAAGAAAAAGTGGGAAAATGAGGATCCTGCCGAGGGGAGGAGATGAATGAACCATTATCAGTGGAATGTCACCAATTCTTGCCATGGGAAGAATAAAAACCCCTGATTGTAACTTCTTCAGTGCAACTCATTCTCTGAGTTGGCCTGCACTTTTCTCTCAAGTGTGTACTTTCATTTTCAATAAATCACTTTTGGTTCCCTGCATCTGTCTCACTCTTAAATTCTTTCTTGTGTGGAGGCAAGAACGCTGTCACCACTGCTCCCGGTTGAATCCTTTCTTGGACATCCCCCTGAGCCTCCAGCGACAATTTCATCACTTTCAGCCCTAGAATATCTTTCATTTCCTCGGTAAATTCCTTAGTAAACAGTTTTGACAATATATGTTGGTTCAAGCCCCTCTCTATTTTATTTTGCTCACTTGTTCAGCTCTTTTTGTTAGTAGCTAATTTCCCTGGAGTGAAAATACTTGGTTCCTTTTAAATCCCTTCTATTTGAATCTAGGTCCACAGCTGGATTAACCACTTGAGTTTCTCATAAATTTCTTGATTGTTCACACACATTGTTTCTTTTTTCACAATTCCTGATGGAAATACATGTTTATTGTGTTAGTAGTAGCAGAAAATATTTCAGGGACAGACTACCAATGCTTATATCACCATGACTACGTCCACCATTGTGTTTGAAACCCTTCAGTGGCATAACAAACATCTTAGAAATAAATAAACGTTCCTTAATATGATTGTGCCTGGCAGAGTTTTAAAAGTCCCCTGTCAAGATTTTCATCTTCTGGGTTTTTAATTAAACACTAATTAGGTCCTTCTGTAAAAAGACTTTGCAGATGTTACTCAGCAGCTGACTTAAAATAAGGCGAGTATCATAGATTATCCAGGCGGGCCCAATGTAATCACTTTACTAAATTTTTTTTTTTAAAAATATTTTACTCTGTGAAAAACAATGTCAAGAGAATAAAAAAAAAAAAAAAGCTACAGACTGGGAGAAAATATTTACCAAAGACAAATGTGATAAAGGACTATTATTCAATATACAAAGAACTCTTAAAGGTCATCAATAAGAAAACAATGTGATTAAAAATTGGGCCATTCCAGTCTTTTATTTTAATGTAGTCTAGCCTAATGATTCTGTTTTTTCCCCATAGATTATGTCTTGGGGTAATTTTTAGAAAGTTACCACCAAACCCACGGTCGTCTAGATTGTGTCCTATGTTATCTTCTAGTAATTTTATAGTTTTGCATTTTATATTTTGGTCCGGGATGCATTTTGTGTAGAGTGTAAGATCTGTGTCTAGATTTTTTTTTTCATATGGATGTCCAATTTTTCCAGCACCATATGATGAAAAGACTATTTTGCTCCTTTGTATTGCTTTTGTTTCTTTGTTAAAAATCAGTTCACTATATATATTTGGGTCTATTTCTAGGCATTGTATTCTGTTTCATTGATCTTTTGCCTATTTTTTTTCCACCAGTACTGCACTGTCATAATTATTGTAGCTTTATAATAAATCTTAAGTTCAGGTAGAGTCTGTCCTCCAACTATGTTATTTTCTTGAATCTACCGATCAATGGGGAGAACTGACATCTTGACAATATTTAGTGTTTCCTACAGGTGAATAGGAATATCTTTCCATTTATTTAGTTCTTTGATTTCACTCATTAGAGTTTGACAGTTTTCCTCATATAGATTTGTTTATATTTTGCTATATTTATACCTAAATATTTCATTTGGGGGTGTTAATGTAAACGGTATTCCTTTCAGTTTCAATTTCCACTTAATCATTGGTGTTGTATAGGAAAGCTATTGACTTTTATTTATTAACCTTTTATCTCGCAAACTTGCTGTAATCAAATATTAGTTCCAACAGTTTTTTGTCAATTCTCTCAGATTTTCTATATAGTCAAGCATGTCATCTGCAAACAAAGACAGTTTTATATTTTCCTTTCCTATCTGCACATGTTTTATTTATTTCCTTCTGATCTTATTGCATTAGCTAGGACATCCGGTACAATATTGAAAGCAGTGCTGAGTGTTTCCTACATTAGAGGAAAAGATTTTGGTTTCTCACCATAAAGCATGATGTTATTTACAGGTTTTTTGTAGTTTTTCCTTATCAACTTAAGGGAGTTCCCCTCTATTCCTAGTTTTCTGAGCATTTTTATCATGAATGGATGTTGGATTTTGTCAAAGGCTCTTTCTGCATCTATTTATATGATGATCATATGTTTTTTTCTCTTTGGATTGAATGAATGGATGGATAACCAAGTGATATTCAAATGTTGAACAAGTCTTGCATACCTGGGATAAATAACACTTGGTTGAGTTGCATAATTATTTTTATATATTGTTATCTTTGATTTGCGAACAGTTTGTTGAGAATTTTTGTACATAGGTTCACAACAGAGATTGGTTCATGGTTTTCTTTTCTTGAACTGTCTTTCTCTGGTTTTGGTTATTAGGGTGATGCTGGCCTCATAGGATGAATTAGGAAGGATTACCTCTGCTTCTATCTTTTGAAGGAGTTTGTAGAGAATTGATATAAATTTTGTTTTAAATGTTTAGTGGAGTTCACCAGTAAAACCATCTGGGACTGGTGCTTTCTTTTTTTTTTTTTTTTTTGAAGATTACTGACTCAATGTCTTCAGTAGATATAGGCTTATTCAGATCGTCTATTCTTCTTCTGTGAGTTTGGCAGATTGTAGCTTTCAAAGATTTGATCTATTTCATCAAAGTTATCGAATTTGTAGGCATACGAGTAGTTATTCAGTTTTCTTTTATTACCTTTATAAAGTCCATGGAATCTGTAGTTCTGTTCCCTCTTTTATTCTGATATTAGTAAGTTATGTCCTCTCTCTTTTTTTATATCCTACATGGATAGAAGCTTATCAATTTTAATGATATTCACTAAGAACCAACTTTTGGTTTAGCTAATTTTTAAATTCGATTTTCCTGTTTTCAATTTCACTCATTTCTGTACCAGTTCTTATTAATACTCTTTTCCTTTGAATTTCATTTGTTCTTTTTCTGTTTTCCTAAGGTGGAAGCTTAGATAATTGATTTTAGATTTTTCTTTTTCTTTTTTTCTAATATATGCATTCAATGCTATAAAATTTATACATTTCCACTAAGCACACTTTTCGTTCATCCCACAATTTTTGATACATGTATTTTGATTTTCATTTGTTAAAATTATTTTAAATTTTATCTTGAGATTTCTTCTTTGATCTATGTGTTATTTACAATGTTCTGTTTAATCGCCATGTATTTGGGGATTTTTAAGTTATATTTCTGTTATTCATTTCTAGTTTAATTCTATTGCAATTGGAAAAGCAGACATTGTATGATTTCTACTCTTTTAAGTTTAAGTTGTGTTTTATGGACAAGAACGTGCTCTATCTTCATGACTGTTCTATGTAAGCTTGAGATAAATGTGTATTCTGCTGTTGTTTGACAAAGTAGACTTTAGAAATCAATTACATCCGTTTGATTGACGGTGTTATTGAGTTCAACTATGTCCTTACTGATTTTCTGCCTGCTGAATCTGTCCATTTCTGATAGAGGGATGTTGAAGTATCCTATGAAAGTAGTGGATTTATCTATTTCTATTTGCAATTCTATGTTTTTGCCTCATGGATTTTGACACTTTCTTGTTAGGCATGTACATATTAAGGATTGTTATGTCTTCCTGGAGAATTGACACCTTTATCACTATGTAATGCCCTTATATATCTGATAACTTTCTTGGCTTTAAAATCTACTCTGAAATTAATACAGCTATTCCTGCTTTCTTTTGATTAGAATTAGCATGGTATATCTTTCTTCATCCCTCCATCTTTTTTATATTTAAAGTGGGTTTCTTGTAGACAACATAAAGTTGGTCATGTTTTCTTTTTCTTTTTAAAAATTTTATTAAATTTCTTGGGCTGACATTGGTTAGTAAAATTATATAGGTTTCAAGTGTACAATTCTATAATACATCATCTATATGTTGCCTTGTGTGATTACCACTAGACTGGCAGAAGAGGGAAAAGGGGGTCAAATATATAAAAGAAGAACTGGGTTGTTTTTTGATCCACTATGATAATCTGTCTTTTAATTGGGGTGTTTAGATTACCGATATTCCAAGTGATTACTGATACATTGGATTAATATCGACCATATCTGTTACTGTTTTCTATTTGTTGACTCTGTTTGTTTTTTTTTTCTATTTTTTGCCCTTCATTTTTTCTGCCTTCTATGGTTTTAACTAGGCATTACATATGATTCCACTGTCTTTCCTTTAGTATATCAGTCATACTTCTTTTTTTTCGGAATTTTTTTAGGGACCCTAGTGTTTGCAGTGACAGCACATTTACAATTAATCCAAATTCATTTTCAAATTACTTTAAATTGCTTCGCAGGTAGTATGGGTAGCTTATAATAACAAAATAATCCTAATTCTGCCCTCCTGTTCCTTGTATTATCGTCACATAATTCACTTCACTTACATACACACATATATATATAGTGTATATATATAATATATAATTATATATTATAATAACATAATATACATATTTATAATCTAATCCCTTGTCGCTATTATTTTGAAAAAAACTACCTGTTAAATCTATCAATAATCAGAAAAATAAGTGTTTCATTTATATTATTCCTTCTTTATGCTTTTCCTTTCTTTACATGGATCTGAGTTTCTGACCTATGTCATTTTGCTTTTCTCTATGAACTTCTTTTTGCATTTATTTTAGCAAGCCAAGTCCATCTGTGACAAATCCCTTAAGTTTGGTTTGTCTCAGAAAGTCTTTATTTCTCCTTAACTTTTCAAGGATAATTTCACAGTGCACAGAGTTCTAAGTTGGTGTTTTCCTCAAAATACTTAATGATATTTCACTCCGCTCTCTTCTTCCTTGTATGGTTTCTGAGGAGAAATCAAATGTTATTTTATCTTTGCTCCTCTATAGATAAGGTTTTCCTTTTCCTTTGCTATTTTCAATATTTTTTTCTTTAATTTTCTATAGCTTAAAAATGATATGTGTAAGTATAGTGTTTTTGGCACTTATCTTGCTTGGTGTTCTCTAAGCTTCCTGGATTGTGGTTTGGTCTGATATCAGTTTGGGGAAACTCAGTCATTATTTTTAAAATATTCCTTTTGTTCCTTTCTCTCTTTCTTCTCCTCTGATATTCCCATTACTTGTAAGATACACCTTTTGTAGCTATCCCACAGTCCTTAAATAGTCTATTCTGGTATTTTTCAGTCTGTTCTCTTTGGTTTTCAGTTTTGAAGGTTTCAATTGAGATACCCTCAAGCTCAGAGATTCTTTCCTTAGCCATGCCCAGTCTACTAATAAGTTTATCAAAAGCATTCCTCATTTCTGTTAATAGTGTTTATCTTTAGCTTTTATTTATTTTTTTTTGGTGCTTTCTTAGGTTTTCATCTTTCTGCGTACATTGCCCATCTGTTCGTACATACTGTGTACTTTATCTATTAGAATCCTTAGCATATTGATCATAATTGCTTGAAACCCCCAATCTGATCCTTCCAACAGCACTAATAGGTCAGGTTCTGATATTGCTCTGTCTCTTCAAAGTGTTTTTTGCATTTTGGTATGCCTTGTAATTTTTTTTGTGTGTGTGATAACCAGACATGATGTACCAAGTAAAATAAAGTGTTGTGAATAGAACTTTAAGTGGTGCTGATATGTTTGGGAGGGGAAGCTTCTTACTATTGTGATTAGGTGTCATTCTATTAGTGAGGCTGTGTCTCTGGACAGTGAACTTACAAATGTTTTTAACTTTTTTCTACCCCCTCAGGTAGGGCAGAATGTCTGCAGTGTGCTGGAGGTAGGTGATCTTTTTCGCTTAGGTCAGTTAGCTCTTATAAAATACTAGCATTTTAGGCTCTGATTAAACCGTTTCTCCCAAGGGCATACTTATTAAGAACAGTGTTCTCTGGTGTATTTCAACATGTTTTACATTCTCTCTCTCTCTCTCTCTCTCTCTCTCTCTCTCTCTCTCTCTCTCTCTCTCTCTCTCTCTCTCTCTCTCACACACACACACACACACACACTTCAAGAAGCCCCAGGGAATTTTTCTCCTTTATTTACTATGAGAACCTGATTGACCTCCTAGAGCTAAATCTCACAAAAGCATGGGTTCCCTGCCCTCAACCGTGACTGGGTCCCCTTGAAGTTTTTAACTCTCAAACTTCCACCGTGAGCCACCAGCAAATGTTCAGTTACAGTTCAGGTTTTCCTGATTCCTGAAGAGGTTTCTGCTCCGGGAAGATGTGAACCCCTGTATCCCCTCTCTCTCTGACGTCAGTGCTTTCCCTGTAACTTCAGCGCTTTTAAAGATCTAAGAAGAGTTGTTGATTTTTCAGTCAGTTTAGCTCTTTACTTGTTGTTAGGATTATGGTGCCTTCCAAGATGCTTCCATGTAGTACTGGAACATGGACACTCCAAAATATTTACTTTTAAAACAATTTTAGTGAGAAGAATGTTCCACTTAAATATGAACAAAGGAATATGAAGCATGTCCCCTACTCTACTTGCTTGCGGAGATCAGCCTTATATCATTTGTTTGCCACTTTCAAATCCTGGTGTGGATTATTTAAACTTTTTTGAAACTAACAAAGTATATCACAAACCCAAACCTATCGTCTTCTCCCTGCTCCCCAGTTGACTAACCAGTCTCTTGACTTTCACATTTGACCCTTCACTGGGTCCATTTTGCACATAGCAGACAGAGTAATTTTTTAAAAACAAACATAAGAGCATGTCACTCCTTGGCTCAAACGCCTCCAGTTGCTTCTCGTTGCACATACACTGAATCTATCATCCTTACCTGGCTTCAAAGGCCTCCAGACTAGCACTCGGGCCCCATTCCCTACCACTCAGCACCCCGTTCTCTACATCCCAGCCATGCTCATAATTTTCTTTTCCCTAAACATGGCAGTTCAAAGCATTGCCTTGGAGCTACTGTGCCAGCTATTCCCTCTGCCTAGAGTGCTCTTCCCTCAGATTATGTGGATTTTTGTTTGTTTGTTTGTTTTGTTTTGTTTCCCATATGTTTAAATACCATCTCCCATAGTCCCAAGAGTCTCAGTCAACCCACGTTGTATTACTATATTTTATTTTTATCCTAGTACGTTTGAGTACTTGGTAATATCATGTATACATATATACCAGGGTGCCAAAAAATGTACATGTTATAAGAGATCTTATCTATGTATTACTTTTCAAAGTTGAATTGAATCACGTAGCAATGTGTAGTATGAGTATGATGTTCGCTCAAAAGATGGTGTTAATCAAATGAATGCTAGCGTCACTCATTGTATTACAATTTTAATAGTTTTTCCTTCCTGAAAATGTGTATACATTTTTTGGAGATAAATATTATATATATATTATTTATATATATATAAATAATATATATATATTTCAACCAAAGAGAGTAGGGGCTTTATAGCCTTGTTTAATTTTTCATGTGAGCTCCCAAATAGTGCCTGGCATATTATAGTCTCCCAATAAATGTTTGTTAATTAAATAAATATATTAATATTGCTGGTACACAGCTTGCAATACCTCATCCAGAGACTATTTCTCCAACAAGTTAACCTGTAAATACGAATTTTATGATATTACTAATTTTACTTCTGATGAATTTTACTTTGAGAGAGAAAGAAAAATTTATCATTATTGTTTAATTTTGAAAAGCCACTAGAATTAACTCTTTTTTTTTTTTTTTTGGTCTGGGTCTAGCTATGTTTTAATGTCACCATTGTTATTTCTATTTGTTAGGGACAGTGTAACTGTACTCCTTTGCTCATAATATTAGTAGGTTCAAACTGGCCTCTCATCCCTGGACACCGTTGCCAAGCAAAACCCTTTTGGGAAGGGTGAATGGAGAATCAAGCAACTGATTTCTTCTCGTTCCCCTTCCTATCTACACAAAATCTAAGGAATTTTTGATGGCACTTTCAAGAATATAAGAAGGAAGGCATCACATTATCTTAAGACATATATATTGTTCTAGTTCTCTACGGGGACCTACATATATGCCGAACTCTCATTCTTACATTTGCCTTTAAGAATTTTTGGAAGCTGATACATATTCAGTCTACCACTTTCCTACTTATTAAAGTGCTCAATAATTTATTTCACCCACACATAAGAATTTATTTGTCTCGAAAGCCCTGCCTACTTTCAAGAGGACTTGAAAAAGCTTGTAATTTAAAACAGGATTCAGAACCAGACAATTAGAAATGAAATAGAACTCCTCTATTAAAAAAATAAAACAGATTTAGAAATTCTAAGTTTTCTGAAATGAAAAGATTACTTTACTGAACTTTGGTTCTGGATGTACAGTTTTCTGGCAATTAAGAAGAACTTTTTGTCTTTATCAAAGACACATGTAGGCTTACAATCTTTCTCTTTTCTGACAAGAGATAGCTTACAGATCTATGTACTCAGTAGAGTGCACACAGAGACACACACATACACAGAAGTGTGTGTGTGTGTGTGTGTGTGTGTGTGTGCAGGACAATTCAAGCAGGAAGTGAGCTCTGCAGTAGACTGAATTACTGACCTCAGTGTTTGACTCCCTGTAATAGAATGGTATAGTCATACCATTTCCATGGCCTCAAAGTAGGCAGATTAGTCTCTGTACCCTTTTTTCTCTGTATACTCTGCATACTTGACTTTGGCTGCGGCCTTTAAACATGCTCTGCTCAATGGCATGTTAGGACACATTGAAGAAAAAGTTGCGATCTCCCTCGCGTGCCTCTGTGACTGTCAGGAGAACATAACTCACCTAGGAACTCCCACAGCTGCCTGGATCCAAAGACCTGGAAGCAGAGCCACCTGCACGCCTGCAGCCCTGCAGCTCAGAGCAGAGTGGATGCAGCCAATGCATGCTGCGTAAGCACAATATGACTGTGGCAATAGCTAATTAATACCAGTTTCTTCCTTAAGGCACACATGGAAATTATATAAGAGGAAACTGAGTAATAAAAACTAACCTCCTTTTCTATGTATTTTAAAACTTCAAGCTAATATCTTTAGATCAGCATCAAAAAGGTACATATAAAATTTCTGTGTGACCACAGAATTCAGGGAATATTGATATTACAGGACAATGTTTCTACGACTGAGACACTTACTATCTATCAGGGTCAAGTTTGAGTTTAGTGTAGGTTGATTTAAGAAGTGAGAAGAGATCAGCTCATAGTCCACAAGTGTCTGTTACATGGACTATTGCAAGGAAAATCCTGTTTCTGGGGAAGATCCTGAATTTTGGTTTAACAGATGAAATGGGAACACTACAGGAAACAAGCATAGAAAGAATATTTTATATATTCAAGCAAAGACTTAGGGGAGGCAACAGTTTACAAAGTGAGAAAAGAGCAAACAACAAAAGTGTTTTGTTTGTTTGTTTGTTGGTTTTTTCAGTCTCAAATGTTGAGGACCAAGGGCTATCATAATCAAGAGAAGCGATCTGATAGGGATTCACACCAAGAGATGAGCATAGTCTCCTAATTTAACACATCCAAGGGGGCCATACACAATATCACATTTTACTTACATATTAAGTTTTCTTTTTCAAATCACAAAAGGAACACTGTCAATATTATGTTTTCAGGATTTCTTCATATTGATTCATATAGATCTAATTTATTAACTAGAGTAGTCCATTGTATAGAACACAATTTTTTTCTTCTTTCCATGTCAATTCCTATGTATATTAAAGTAGTTTCTAAATTGAGGTTTGTTGTTTTGTTTTGTTTTTACATATAGTGGTGCAATAAAGCCCCTCATATAATTTCCTAGTGCAGAATTATATATGCATTATAAAATACTTTAGGTGGATTTTAAAACATAACACACAAAATACTATACATAGTTTATGGATTATTAAATGTGCAGTAGAAATAAAACCATAGACGTGAGTGAAGAACCCAAAACGATCTCAGTGGTTACTGCTTCTGGGGAGAGGGTAGGGGTATGTAACTGAACAAGGGAACAAGATAGATTTCAGCAGTGGTCTAACTATTTGCTTTAAAATATCCGAAGAAATAGGGCTAGCTATGAACAATAGCTAATTCAGGGTTAATGAATATTTGTGTGCTTGTCACTTTATTCTGAGAGTTTCCTCTGGGTTTTTCAAGTTTCAAAATACATTGGAAGCAAAAGTGTGTATAATCTTATGATTTAAAGATTTGTCTCTAGTGTATAGCTTGTAAGAAACTCTTGTTCATGTATATGAAAACCTGTACAAAGAATGTCCTATGTTTTTAATGGTTATAAAATGAAAAAAACAAAAAAGCCAAAAAGTTTAACAGTGAATAAATGAATTACAGGGCATGCAAGATACATAAATCATAAAAGATCTAATACATACTTGTTGAACATAATTTGGAAAATTTAGAAATGTTGAGGAAAAAGAATTGTCTACATTTTTATGTTTTATGTCCTGGAGTTAATCAGTGTCAATATTCTGATATATTTCCTTTCTGGTTTTTTTTTGTTTTTGTTTTGTGTGTGTGTGTATATGTGTGTATGTATGTGTATGTATGTGTTTGGACAATTAGAGTAATGCAATAGATATAATTTGGCAACCTGTTCTTACACTTAAAATTTCAGTAATTACTTTTAGCCCACAAATATTCAATAGTATTTTTAGTTGGCAGGAAATACTGTTTCTTTGATCATCTTGATCTCTTACTCTTTATGACTATTTCAAATTCTCTTCACTCTTTTCAAATGGCTGTCCCTCCCATATTTTTTCTCACCTTCCCATTTTCTGCAGGTCATAGTACCTCAAATTGGAATCTCCCATTACCTTAGTACCAACTGTCTATGTGTACCCTTCTTATGATTCTTACCTTTTGTTCCGGTGAAGATGCTCTTGGTAAATCCATATGGTAATCCTTCTTGGCTTCATTACATACACTAGTAATTATGGTTACCCCCTCTCTTTCTGTGCATTCAACCTCACTCTGGTAAAAGATCTTTCCAATGGCTGTTTAAAATACTCAAGTGCCTCACCTTAAAATAAAAACGACCTCTATAAATACAATCCATATATTTTTCTATTCCATCCCCTACTTGCTATGCCTTTCACAGCTAACCCACTTAGAAAAGCAATCTGTGCACACTCTTTCCTTTCCATCATCAACCACTCACTCTTTAAACCGCTGCAATCTACCTCCTCCTGACTCTATAACTTCACTGAGACAAATGTTCAACCTTACTGATCAGCTGAATTAAATATGTTGCATATGTCTTAAATAAGTAAACAAGCATATAGCACCAACTGCTCAAAAATACCCTATGACGGAACACTCTTGGAAGCTATTTAATCAGTTAATACAATGCAAGTGCTTGGCATCTTTAAACCTCCTTAAGATTGTTCATATAGTTCAGAAACTTACTTACGGTTACAGAAGGAAAATGTGTATTTCAGGGTATTGACTCACTTCGGTTGCCCAGCTCTGGTTCATTTCATTCACAGTGGAGAACTCGCTTCCTTCCTCTGGGCTAGGAAAAGAAACAGAGCAAAGACTTTCATGTGGATTATGAGGCTCTCCATAACCTTGCATGTCACCATCTTTTTAGGCTTATTTCTTTCTGAATCCTGACCAGCTTTTTATTTTAAGTAAAAAACAGCTGCTTGCAGTTATCCACATATACTATATTACCATGATTATTATCTAGCTTATCAAGTTCTATTTTGTGTTTTTGTGACTATTTTCTCATGTTTATCATTTGAACTTGGGGATATTGCTTATTGTATATATACATATAACATTTGTATATATACATATATCAATAAACATTTACTAAATAAATAAATAAGTAAATAAATAAATATTGTATTAAACTCTGGAGGGAAGCAGTTATAGAATTTGCTTACTTTATACGCCATGGACAAACAGATCTATGAAATTAAAACAATGGTACGAGGATAAGCATTAGTCTATCGCATAGCATCCTGTCACTTCCCCTTTCCCCCTTTCCTGCCACTTTTTGAAGTTCGTGGCAGTTCTTATCTATTTTAGGAATCTCTGGGAGTTGATTTATTAATATTTTATATGGTAGGCTTACCCCTATTTATTTATGAAACATAAAGACAAACAGCAAGATAAAAGGAAGCTTTTTGTATTTATAAAATATGAAATACTTCATGGGAAAAGTACAGCTTAGTGATTAAGCATAACATTAAGCATAACAATTAAGCTGCCTGGATTTAAATGCCAGCCCCACCACCACCTAGCTATGTGACTTTCTGGATTACTTATCTAATCTCTGCTCTAGTGAACTCAATGTAAAGTGGGAGGTGTTAGAGTACTCACCCCTCAGGTAATTAAACTGTGCAGAAACCAACAATAGCAAAAGCAAAAAACAAAAAAAAATCGGCTAATATTAATTGCATATCTATCTTTTCTGAATTATTAAACTATAATGACCCATCACCTGCACTAAAAAGGGCTTTTGGTCTGTGGGTCTCATTTAATTTTCAGATTATACCAATTTATAAGTGCTATTTAAGTATGACCTTTATAGACTAATTTCTGATTTTACTGGGTGTCCCAAATCCCTCTGTGTTGAAGAATTACTGTTACAGAAAGTTGTAAATGGGAAAATTGGAAAATTAATTAAAATAGAAATACTACATAGTTTACCCTGAGGGAAAGGGAAACAAGAGTGTAAGATTTCTCTCTGAATCATTCTCATTGATACATTCCCCAAAGTGCCTTTGGTTTAGCCATGCCTTATCTCCAATGTGAGTAACTCATTGGTTTTAACAGTGACCATGTTTGTTTTTGGCCTGGCTTTTGCTTTAAAGCATCCACCTATAGCTCTTGTGAAAAGATAAAATCTTTTAACATATCATAAGGATCTCTTTGATTTAGACAAAAGCCAAAAGTGAACAAAGAGCCTTGGCATATCTGCTGGAGGAAACAATTAATTTGGAGCACCATCATTCTTAATAAGGACATTCTTCTTTTATGCCATTAAAGCAAAATCAACTGAGCCAGAAACCGTAACAGTTGCTCCATAATGAGTCTCAAAGTTACACATAGTGCAAAAATTTAAATTAACATGTTACCTAAACTATAATGGGAACAGCTTTTTTTGTTGTTGTTATGTTAAATTGCTTTAATGCTGCCAAGGTTGTTTACCATGCATTAATGATAAAGGTGTTTCTGTCAAATAAGTAAGAGTGCTTTAATAGCTCAGACACCTGCATGTATTTTGTTGAAAATGTTATAGCTCTTAATTCAGCTTCCACCAGTCTTCATGGATAGTAACATCTACCCTGTTTCCCTGAAAATAAGACCTAGCTGGACAATCAGCTCTAATGCATCTTTTGGAGCAAAAATTAAAAATTATAGTAAAATAAGACTAGGTCTTACATAATATAATACATTATATTATTATCATATAATGTATTATAGTGAGCTCTGGGATTTATTTAATGGAAAATATTTTTCTCAAATATCCATTTTAACACATTAGAAAAAGTCAATAACCCTTCATGAAAAGTGATATATGTTTTTATGGTGGGCTTCAGATTAATATTTTGTGGCAGGAACATCAATGGAAACAATCTGATTAAACTCTGAATGGAAAAATGATGATACAGAAACAACAAATTTCTGCATACAGACAGACGGTGTACTAGGTTGAAATTGGGGTAATGGTGATGGTTGTGTTTATATTTATAGACGACTTGCTGCTGTACTCGTGAGTGTCAGCATTTGTGTACTCTGTGTTATATCCTGAAATTCTTTTTTTTTGAAATGATTCAACGCCTACTTACAGCACATTGTTCTATTGGTATCCTTGCATGCTGCTATTGACCCTAGAGTCAACTTTTTGGGTGTGTGTGCACGCTATTGCCTTATTTTAAGTAATGTATAATAATGGTTCTTGAATCTGTAACATCACATGTTTACTCAGAAGATATAAAAATGTGCCAGAGTCAGCACCGGTTGGAAATTAGCACTTTTTTTTTTTTTTAATAGAAAGAATTCCCTGATAAATAAGGCACAGAGATAGAGGAAGAAGAGTGGATATGAAATTCAAATGACTTACTGTCTGAGTTACCTATGGCAAATAATTCAATAGCTCAACCACTAGTGCTTTTCTAAATATGAAAATGATGCTGACTTCACAGTTTTGGGATGAGTTTTCTTCAGTGCCTCATTCAGGAGTGATCTACTCTGAATATTAGTCCAATGTGAACTAATATTGTTAATACCAAACAAGTAAACAGCAACATGATGTCACCTTATACCACATAGTACTACTGAATGCAAAAGGATTTATGTGCAACAGAAGTTTATAAAATAGTACTTCTTAAACAGGCTTTCTAGACCCCAGGGATCTGGCGATGTTTCATACTTTCATTTACACACAAATTTAGACCAAAATTTAATAATAACATAAGTGCATTCTGGATCATCTAAATAACCCCTATATACGCCCCTGTAATTATGCTGGTCACATAAACATTTTTGCCTTTCTTGTGTTGAATATAAATAGTACTAATTATTGGTACAGGCTAATAAAATAGAAGGGTAAATCTATTAAGGATACATGTTAAGGTTGGCTAAGTGATTCCATAAAATCTGAACTACACAAAGACACTTTTGCAAGAGTTTGAATTAAAAAAAAAAATGTGGTAGGAAAATTGAATTTCAAATACCATGAGCTTATATTGACAGACTGAACTCAAAGAATCGTGTATTTATCTCAGCCACTGCCATAATCACATTTGTGTATTAATCTATATTCGACAAAACAACTGAAATATCTCATTTAAAAAATCATGTTACAAGAGTAAGTTTGAAGGGGATCACTATGTTTAAATTTGGGAAAATTTGAGCACCAAAATAATGGAGGAACATAATGAACTGTAATTCTTTAGAAACATTATGAAGTTACAAGTCTATTCTGATAATAAGATACACTAATAGAGGAGTAAGGAAAAGAGCACTTGCTATAGTACAGTTGGTGCCTTCTCAGTTGATATAAGTTCACCAAATCTATTACTTATATTCCAATTTTTAAGCTGAACATTGCAATCATCACAGTAACAATTGGGTAACAAAAGAATCATAAATGGGTGTTTAATCTAGCGAAAATTTCGATGAAGAGCTACATATTTGCATGGGTGCAACCTTTTTGAATCTGAACTCTAATTGCACAGTGGGAGTTGACCATGTTTTAGATAGTATAAAATGAAGATCTGTTAGATTAACTAATTTTATTCACCCATTCACTCATTTGAAAATTTATGTTGAATACTTAGATGTCAGGCACAGCTCTAACCACCGGACTTCAGGATTTTGCATTTTTTAACACTCGTTATTTTGTAGTCAATACCTAGCTCATGATCAAGAAAGATTCTCTTTCACCAAATGCTTGAAAATATATGATTTGGAAGAGGCGTTGTTTTGTTAAGTTTGTCTGTTTAAGTGTGTATTCCACAATTCTTTAATCAGGGAGACAGGGCATAAACCTGAGGCAGTATAATGATATGTGCCAATGAACTGTGAAGATGAAACAAAAAACCGATAATGTCCATAAAATATAAGACGATTCCTGTTGACTCTAGTAGTTCCATCCCTGAATAGGTGAATAAAGTCTGAGCATGACTATGCCTGGATGGATTGGATTTGAAAGCCTCTGCATTGTATGCAGTGGTGGACAGAGTGAATGGGTTCATTTCCCAGGAGGTGACCAATACCAAGGTGTTCACAAGTGCTTGCAGCTCTCATGGCGGTCCCCACAGAGCACGATCTAATTTTGAGGTAGCAGAAATCATTAGTCATTCTGGTTGCAAACTAATGTATTGGATTTAAGCAAAAATTACCCTGATGCAAAGTTCTAAAAAGCAATATTCTTCCAATCAGTCTTCATGTAAATATGAGTGATGCTGATTAAACATTGAGCATAAAAGCTATTCCTGACTGAGTAGAAAATTCACGGAGAGAATGGTAAGACTGTCATCAGGCAGCTAATATAATTAAGCAGTTCAAAAAATGTAGAAGACACACCATGAAAGTTATAATTATATTTTTCTTTTAATTTAGTTAATAAGAACCAGCATATAGTTTCCTGATTTGCCAGGAAGGAAAGAAGTTGAATTTTCTGCTATGTTTAATTTGTGTTCTGCTTGTGACCTTTAATTTACATGCTTAGTTCATCACCTCCCTGTTCTCTCTTCGTTTTTCTTCACTAATAATCCACTAGAATACATTTATTATCTTACAAATTACAAAAATTATAATTCAGTGTAAAACAATGTGTAGTGGTATTAAGCATTAAGAATGTAGCAGAATCTTTCTGGAATATATGTGTAATGAGTGATGAAATATTCAAATCTGTGTTTTATACATACAGTTTCGAGAGACCAAATTTACTCGTTTTTTAAAAAAAGTATCAACATTACTTAATAGCTATATCATTACCAAAGTAATGCAATCATGATGCAAAGTTCTAAAAAGCAATATTCCTATATTCTAAAAGCAATATATATGTGTGTGTGTGTGTGTGTGTGTGTGTGTATATATATATATATAATTTAATATTATTTTAAACATTTAAAAAGTTACTAAAATATGCATGTTTCTTTTTTGTCCTCCTCTACCACTTATCCTACACCATGACCCAAACCAAAAGTAAAGCTTTACTGTGTTCTACATATTTATATTACAATCCAGTATTATACATAATACACAGCGAAAATGATTCTCCTGTAATGATATTTTCTATTCCATACGCATACCTTATAGCAAACCCCACCCTATTTATGGTTACATCCTCAAATTGAGAAAAATAAACAGATAAAAAATTGAGTAAAGCAATTATAGAGCAAAACTGTTCTTTCTCATGCAATAGAAATTGGATTCCAAATCACAGTTGCTGGAATAGGAGGAAGTTCAATGACAGATTTTGGTGAATGGGACCTTATATACTCATACAAAGTAAGATTCAAGTGGGCTTTATATATCTTCACAGAAATGCCAAATCTGAATCTTCAAGGAAATCAGCTAAATATGTAATATTAGCAAGATTTTTTTTTAGCTGTCAATCTTTTTTTAAAGATGTAGACATAAAGGGTAAAGCAAATGCATTAGCTTCAGTAAAGACTTGACCCAGTTGCTCGGCAACACTGCTGAATCCTACTTTCATTCTGCCTTAACTGTACATCCTTATGGAGATTCCAGGTGTTTCATTAAATCCAGCGGTCCATACTTCCATGTTCATGTCCAGCAGGACAGAGAAAGGATATTTGTCTTCACATTGCCTTCAACATTCTGTGATTGCCTGGTCCGGATTGGACTGTCCTGTGCATTATCAAAATAATCATTAGCTAGCATAATGGATTTATTTGGATTTATTTTGTGACAAGCCCCTTCTGCCCTACTAGAATTGGCAGGTGAAGATTGTCTCCCCTAGAACTACATGAAACTTGAAATGGAAATTGGAGTTGTTAGAAGGGAGAAAGGGAGCATGAATGCAACTATATATTTCTACAATAGGCATTGTTTAACAAGACATATGTTTTTATGGCCATGCTCTCTTACAGACAGCAACGCACCTTTCATTCTTAAAAGAGATGTTCAATTCCCAAATTCTTTCTGCGTTATACAGTACCACATTGTCCAGGTTACAGGGCTATACAAGACCTAAAAGAACAACTGAACATGCCACATTATGAGTGAGAAAGGAATCAAGGATCCAGAGAGACAAAGTTATTTGCCAGATATAGAGATGGTGGCAGATTGGAATCTCGGTAAATCCATTCCCAGATCTGCATGCCTTACATTGATGATTGTTTCTTGAGAATATGTGGAAGCCATGAATCTGAGATAGAATTTCTTCTGCTGTAATTGGTGAGAGCAAAAGCACTTGTATCTCCCCATTGCCAGTGGGAACTGGAGTTTCAAAGGATAGGCCTTTCACATAATGGCTTCCTCGCTTAGAAATAACTCTAGATATAACTTTACAAGTTAAGAGCATTCCATTTAAAATCATGAAACCAGATGCACTTTTTAAAGAAATCCAAACAATCATTATGAAAACATATTGTGTTGTACTTAGAAATTAACTTGTGTTAGTAGGAGATCCATTATGAAAACACATCATTCTTCACTTGGGGATTAACTAGTGTAAAAAGAAAGAATTTTCCATTAAACCTATCTCTTTGGTAATTGAGAGTAAGAGCATCTCTTTGGAAAGACATGTACTATTTCAAAGCATGAAGAACAGTTGGTTAATAAATGAATCTTGCACAGTGATCCCCAACCTTTATGGAGTTCCCTAGAGATAATTTATCATAATTCGTTTGAGATTTTCTCCAGTCTTTCTCTCAGGTCCAGTTGAAATTCTACTTCCCTATGAAGCTTCTTTAAATTTTTATTTTAACTGACAATCCTCAAGCTCTCAGATCTCTCACATAACAAACTATGACTACACGTGGATGCAGTAGGACACCGTATGGCATTTACTTGTTCCCTATTGAGTTTACAGGACAAAATCTTGGTTCCAAAATATGATCATAAGCTACTCCATTTCAGAGAAACTGCATTGTATCTCTTTCCAACCCAATAGCTATTTATTTAGAACTTAATATGTAATAAATGTAAAGTGGATGAGTAATTGAATACAGAGAAAGAGGAGGGGTTTTTTTGGCAAAAAGTAATTATTTTGTGATATTTAACATTTTTGTTACCTAAGAGAAATGAATAAATTCTATGAGTCGTCATACAAGTGGATGAGGCTCTCTTAACTAAAAAACTTAAAATTGTCTTATGGGTAAGAATGCATGCACATATTTAAAGTACTTTTCAAAATTTGGAAATATAATGCACATGTAGAAATGTGCATAGAATATAAGTATAGGCTCTAATGAATCATTTAAAACTGAACACTTGAACATCAGCCTCCCTTGAGAAGAAATAAAATATGGTTAGCATCGCCAAAGCCCTATATGCCCCTCCGTGTCACAAACACTCTCTCTCTGCTAACTTTTAAATTTTACTTCCCACCCTTATTTTTCTCATTATATTTTGCCACATAAGTATGCATGACTAAACACTAACAGCATGCATCATTTTCTGCCTGTCTTCTTTTGATCAACATTATGCTTGCAAGATAAAATCAGGAGTTTTATGTAGCTGTGGTTTGTTCATTTTCTGGTTGTATGGAGTACTGTTAGTATGTATACATCACAATTTATTTACCTTTTAGGCAGTCATTAGACATTTGGATTGTTTCCAAATTTAGACTATCATAAACATTCAAGAGTCTTCTATAGGTTGCCTGGAGCATATGTACATGCAATTGGGTAGGTTTTCCACTTAGGGCAAATTTTCTCAACAGAGACACACTTGGATATTTTGGGTTGGATAATTCTTTTTTCTGGTGGGCTGTCCTGTAAATTACATATGTTCAGCTACATCTTGGGCCTCTATCTGCTCGATGCCAGTGTCACTGCTACCCCCACACTTGCTAATGTTGTAAACAATCAAAAATGGCTCCAGGTATTGGCAGATGTCCTTACGGGGGTGGTCGGGTGCACTAGCACCAGGTTGAGAAACGCCGACCTAGGAGTATGTCCTATTTTTGTAAATAATAACAAACATTTTTTTTTTTTCCAAAACAGAATTTCCAATTTTCACTTCCACCTGAGATGTCCTGTTGCTCACCATTATCACCAGTACTTGGTATATTAATTTTCTAGAGCTGTCATAGCAAAAGCATAGACTTGGTGGATCAAATAACATAAAGTGATTTTCTCAGGTTCTGGGTGCTGAAACTCCAACAGCAAGGTGTCAGCAGGTTTTGTTCTCCTGAAGTCTTTCCTGGCTGGCAGGTGGCATTTTCTCACTGTGTCCTCACGTGACCTTTTTTTCTGTGCAGGAGCACCACTGGCATCTCTTCCTTTTCTGATGAGAACACCAGTCCTGCTGGATTAGGCCCCTGCCACTATGATGTCATTTAACCTCGATTACCTCTTTAAAGGTCTTATATCGAAATATGGTCTCCTTGGGGGTCAGGGCTCAAATATATGAATTTTTAGAGGGACATAATTCAGTCCATTGCACTTGGTATTAGTTCTTCAATCTCTGCAGTCCTGGAGGTGGGTACTGGATCCTTGGTAGTTTCAGTTTTTATTTTCTTGATAAGGAATGTGCTGGACACCTTATCCAATGCGAATCCTCAAGGTGGTGAAGATTCTGTTCAAGTCCTTTTAGTCGATTTTTTAAAATAGATTTTTCTTACTCACTTGTTAAAAGTTCTTTAACCATTTCCTGTGTCAACTGTTATCATTGCAGATGTCTTCTGCCACTACAAGGATTTGTTTTTCACTCTCCTAATGGTGTTATTGATGAAGACAAATTTTTTGTTTTAATGTAGTGAAATTCATCATTTTTTTTTTCGTTCTGAGCTGTGACGTGTGTGTGGCACATACTGTGAAGTTGCGATCAAGTTTTAATTTTTCTCTGTGGATGCCAAATTAACCGACGAGATTTAGTGAAAGACCACTGTATCACATTGTCCTGTTATGCCAACTTTGCCATAAATCAAGTTGCAATCACTGAAATTACTTTATACTATTGTGAAGCCTACCTTTAACTTGCTTGCAACAACATTCAGTACACACTACTATGCAGAAGTATTTTAGCAGCGACATTAGGATGAGAAATCTGATAAATTAATAAGAGATTCTCTCTTCTTCTTTTACATGTTCAGTCTCTGAGCTCAGGTTTCTGTTTTTTGTTCGACAGCATTGGACAAACGTTAAATTCATAACAATTGGAAACTGGAAATTCCATCCCGAGAAATTGGACCAAATTACTATAGGTCAATTTTACATGTCAAAAAAGGGCTTAAAAGTGGGACATACCTGGAGCTCATTATATGTCAGATATTAACAAAGTAAGGATGATTGAAAGTAATTTTAATATTTGCTAACCACCTAATGTGAGTCAGGTTACTTCTTAATATACATACATATTTTTTTTAATCCTCAAAGCAGCCCAGGAATTTAGGTCATGTTATTAGCCTCACTAATTTGTTAAGAAATGTGTGTGTTCAAAGTTTTCTAGCTAGTAGTGCTAAAGTCAGAATTTGAATTCTTTCCTATCTGAAACTAGATTCTGCAAGCTTAAACGGTTAGGTACAATGTATCTGGATTGATGGAGAAAACACTAGAGGAAGCCACATTCAATATTTTCAATATTTGACGTTTTACCAATGGGAAGCAGAAGACAAATGCTGTAGTGCTCCAAGAATTGAGGACCAACTGTTAAAGAGTTTGTAGGTGCTAGACATTGTGTCTATGTTAGGAGAAAATTCACACTTAATTGAACAACCATTCTTCTGAAAAAAATAAAATACCTCCCTTGGGACTCAAGAGTTTTCTAGAACTGTTGGCATTTAAAATAAACAGCTAGAAGAGATTTCTGCATTGGATGGGATGTTGGAGCAGAAGCCTTCTAAATGCTACTCCAGATAAAACATACTGCCATTTATATTAGTATATACTTACTTCATTACTATATTTTACTTAGATCATTGTTGTGCATGAAGATTGTGCAAAAGAAAGATAAGAAGATATCTACCTTCCATTAGCTTACGATAGAGAATTGACAAATATAAGCCATAGATTATACATTTAAAGTGAAAAAATAACAATATCTGCTATCCTGGATTTCCCTTATCAAAGATCATTTTTTAAAAATTATATCTTTATGTGAATAAGTGATAATAGATTCTCACTTCTTCAGTATATTCAGTTTACAAAATATTTACTGTTTAAAATATAAACCCAACCTCCAAATCATTATCATGCTTATAGAGCTAGAGAGTTCATTTTAATTAAGATAGTGATCAACTGTAAATCTTGGATGAAGTAGAATTCTGATTCAAAAGGAGTACAACAACAGAAACCCTCTATCAGGTTTTCTCTAACCCCCCAGTCCATAAGGATTACAACTATGACACTAATAAAAGTTTAAAGTCTCAAGCATTTCTGAAAAATGGTAATATTGTGCCAATAATTACTATCTACGAGATTACCTCCATTGATTATTTCCTTAGCTGCTGCAATGTATGCAAGGATAGTGATAGGATTAGAATAGACTACTGTCGTAACAAACTGCTGAATCTAAGTATCTATAAAAAAGTATCCCTTGCACAGTGTCTGTTGTAGATTGGGCCTTCTCTGTGGGACTGCTTTCCCCATTGCAGTAACTAGAGGATTGACTTAGCTTCACATTTTTGGTTCCATTACCTCAAAGCATGGCCACGGAAGTAAAATGATAGATGTGTGTCAGTTACAATTACATATGAAATTCAATAATTAATGCCAGAGGATGATAATAAAGACCACTTTAATGAAAGAGGGTGCATCTATTCTTATTAAATGTGAAAATGTGGTTAAAATCAGGGATGGTGACTGTTTTTACTTAGACAACACAATTTTCATCTGTTTCCTGTGTTATTGTGCTTGAACATTAAAGGGAAATGCAAGGTTCTGTAACAATTAAATTTTGTGTATTAAGAAGAAAATTACCGCATTAGCAACTGTAAGCACTATGCATGAAATATATTCATTAATTCTTAGGAAAGGCATACTGTTTAGGGTTACATTCAATGAATTATACTCATCATAAATAATAATGACATTCCTTAAGTTTAGACTTATCAGACTAGATATATGCTGGTTACACAACAAATTTAATTTTTTCATCACACAAAGCTCAGTTAAACTGTCATTCAGCATTTTTTTTCAAATATTCTTACAGAATATTTGGTAATATGTAATATTTTGTGATAGGTAATAACATATAAATTCAATTTAGGTACACTTTATTTTTTATTCTAGAAGAAATAGATTGTTTGGATTTAAGAGGGGTACAGAAATGGAATGTGCCCCCATATGAAGCAATGATTTGAGGAATTATTTTAATAAAGAAATTATCATTTCAAGAGAGTAAAATCTAACATAGGCGATAATCAACGAAACATTGTCCACAATGCCATCCCACTCCAGAAATCAGACTTGGTATGGTTCAGATTTGCGGTTTTTCTAATTTGAGAAAGGTGGTATAGTGTAGAACACCACAAAGAAACACTGCATTTTTCCTACTAAAAATAAGAATATTCATTCTCAATGTCATACATAAAAAATATATGTTGCCTTATACCTGTACAGGACAGGTTATTTCACCATGGGTTCAGGGCAGGTCAGGTTTGCCAACAAAGGAATTAAAACAAATAAACAAACAAACTGGATTTTCTGAGATTTTTGGATTTTAGAATGATAAAAATTGTAGATGTGTATTATAATAATTAATTTTCAACTTCTATCTATTTTATATATAAATAAATGCATACAGACTCTTTTTTGCTTCATAGAGAGTAGTGATCAATCCATATACTTGGTCAGCATTTGGTGTCAGCCAGCATCACTGTCACCTCTTATAAATCTGAGGATTCCTTATTTCTTGCTGGAACTACAATTCCCAGAATCCTGAGGTAACTGCAGGCAACTGAGTGTGCCCATCAATGACACAGGTGATTTATTGATAAGCATCTGAAAATCATGCAGGTGGGGGCTGTGTGTGCTGAGGGAGGTTCCTCTCCCTAGAGGTTCTAGGGGGTCTGAGAAGTGTTTGTGTGAACTCTGGAGAACGCCCCCCACTTCAGTGTCATAGGTTATGATGCCAAGTTCCCTACAAATCTGGTTAAAATTCTTAAAACCGAAGTACCTAGAGTGACTTCTGTTTTCCTGAGTGAATTCTAAGAGTCAAGTGCATTCAACAAAGAAGAACCAGTTTCAAGCTGTCTAAAAGAGCTGCATTTGTTAGAACCGCATTTGAATTTATTAAAAAAAAACCAGAATGTGTAATGTAATGAAATATACCAATAATACATTTCTAATTTTCTATATCTAACCTTGTCTAACCTATTTAAACCAGGCTATTTTCATTGAGCATCTTTTTATACATATAATGATCTTTACCATAGGCCCTTGCCTGCTTTCTACAAATACGTTTAATATATTATGGCATTCAAACAAAAAGACAAGATAGTGTTAGGATTTTAGTCTGCTTTCTCAAGACATTATTATTATTATTATTATTATTATTATTATTATTATTATTAAATACCTAATCCACCCTCTATTATTGATCTTTACTGACTACCTCTTGATGAATCCCAAATGAAAGATCTTCTGTATTATTTTTAGGTTCTCTGGGATTAAGTTAGCCAATTAAAAAGAGTGTTGCTCAATGTCATTTTATTAAATATCTGAAAGTTCAACCACATAAATTCTCTGCATTTTTCCTGTAATATTTTGAGTTACGTCACTTATATAAATCTAAACCTGAATTTCCTACCTACTTTTGTCATTTAAAAGGACATTTATGAGCGTGTATTGCTCTATTTCCCAAATGAGAGATTGTAAAATAGACTGTTATTATTCTGAGTTAAGCTTCCAAAGGCTTCCATGTGATTTTGGTGCTAATTTCAAGATTTATGATACTAAATATATACTGGCTAATAAACCCATTCTTGAATGATAACTGGACAGAATATTTGGCATGGGGACAATTGTTCACAGCTGCATGCAAGATGCCACTAAATACAAAATGCCATAACTACTTATCTTTGGCACATTGCTAACCACCTCCCCTCAAAACATAAAACAAAATCAATCTACTGCTTCCTCTTCAACTAATTTAGGAGGACAAGCATAGGAGAATGCACCATAGATAATGAAAACAATAAAATGCAAAAGATAAGCTATACAGACATATTGGAGAGACTGGGACCTCTGGATGTGTACACAGTTCACGGTCACCTTTTCTCTTGTTTAATAATCCTGGTATATGCTGGATTCCTATCACAAGAGTGCAAATGTAGCCTGAGGTGAGACACTAGCAAAAACAGGTGAACCAGTCTGTCCTGGGGTAAATATCGCTTAGCTTCAAGTAAATGAATTCATTGTTTATCTCATGCAACCTTCAAGCTTTGTTGATGAATTATACTCAATGCATATAATTTTAATTAACTCCTAGAGGTTATTTTTTATTTTTATTTTTATTTGTTGCCAGATTTCTTTTCTCACATTATTTTTGTATTCCTTTACTCATCTGTAAAATTCACTGTGATCTTTTAAAAAGATATGGAAGAGTTTTCACTGAAAAAATGTTTGGGCTATGTTGTTTTTGTTTGGCTTTTATTTGCGGTTAGGGAATAAACTACAAATTGTATTTCAATAATCTTAGTAGAACTTAAAGCCTAATCAAAACCAGCCAGTGTCTTTTGAAATAAACACTAAACAAGCGACCTTGAGCCACATGTCCAGCTTGTCAACCTCAAACAATGACTTTATTCCAAGCAACAAGATGACCTTTGGAAATAAAGTCTTTTAAACATCCTACAACCTACTGCATGGCTGTTATCTATTCTAAGACAAATCAGTAGCTTTTTAAACATCTCGTCACTCTGAAAGCTTCAACCAAATGGTGTAGTCACCAATTTAATTGGTATTTAAAATAACATTGAAATATATTCTATTTTTAAAGCACCCACTTTTCTGAGGAGCTGATCTTATGTTTGAGGGGAAAAAATAGAAACAAACAGAAATATATGCTGCTATTTCGGGGTTAAGTAATAGAAAACAAAATGAGGTCTATTAAAACAACTTATTTCTAATGCATTGCATTTACAGAACTTGTAAGTGAGAGTTGGCAGTCAACAAGCTGTTAAAGAGTTTTACTGCGAGCTGAATTTTGAGTTATCCATTTCCTTAGATGAACTCAATGGAAACTACAGCTTGAAAAATTCAGAGTAGTCAAACAGAAACAATTCCATGTCTAAATTATATTATATATATTTTTAAGTGGTGGTATCAAATACAGAAAGAAAAGATAAATGAGAGATTCTTTTTTGCCAGTAGCAAACGGTTTTCTTGAGAAGGGCATTTTTCAAGGGGACTGCCTTGTACAGAAAATAACATTTCTCAGGATTTGGCTTAGATAAGCTTATCATGCATGGAGAAAAAAAACAGGAAGGGAAGATGGGATATTGGCAAAATATAGATTTTATCAGATGTGTTTCTAGCTGAAAATAACATTTTTCTCAAGATCCAAGATAATTTACAAATGTTAGTGTTGAGTATGCGGTGGCAACAACATGTGAATATAAATTTCTGCTACAGGCTGTGTATTGTGACTACTGTGAAATGACCTTTGATGGAGACACTTTGCTCTCAAGAAAATGTCTCTTTCTCAATCACCCAAACTCAGTATAAATCTTTATTTTCCTTATATGAAAGAACTTTCCCAGCTACCTACCTGCTTTATGAACCCTGAGTTGGCAACTAGACTCTTTCAAGGAAAAAACAAAACAAAACAAAAAAAGCTGTGGCAGTATAAGCAGGAAAAACACAGGCAGGTAGCAACAATGTATTTAACATTTGTCAAAGTTACTCATTTTTTTCTTTTTAATTTTTACAATAACGATGAATAGGCAAAGAAGACAATGACTAAAAACACTATTGAAAATAAAACTCAGCTCTAATGCCATATGTGTGTTTTATATGACAATGGATGATAAACATAAACTGGACATTCATGGCCTACTGTCAATAGGGCAGACATTATGTTTTCCAGTTTTTGTAACATCCCTGGACCATGTCCCTAGGAAGGCTCAACATCTGGTAAATTGCTAATCTGAGGGAATATTAACTTCAGAAGAGAAATGTCCTGATCCTTCTGTATATTAAGTTGTCCCATATGCAATAATTCTAACTAGCTGAACTATATTAGGTCTAATTTAAAGTTTAAATAGAATATGAAATAATTAATTTTCTTCTAATAAACATTGATTGAGCCCCTGACTCTGTGTTTGGTTCTATCATTGGTGATGTCCCCTCACACATTTGATAAGTTGGTATGGTTCTGTGCATCAAATTTTAGCAAACATTGGCAAAGAGAGAGAGAGTTGGAAAAAAAAAGAGAAAGAAAATGAAAATACATTGGCTCATGCAGCCAAACACAGGCAGAACAAGGATGACACTGCTGGAGAATTATAGAAAATGGAACTAGGTGCCAACAGGCCTCTTTCTCTGGCCTCTGCTTTTCTATGTGGATGAGCTTCATTTTTATAGCTATTCAAATATGTGAAGAAGGCATTCTTCCCTTGTTATTAATTCACTGAAAATTTGTTCTCAACTGAAAACCTAGTTTCTTCATTTCAATTGTTGTGGATTTTAATATATGTGACTATTTAACCCAGAAATAAGAATTTACATTTATCCTTTATCACAATTTAACTCCCTTTATAGGAAAAAAATAAAGAAATTAATAAAGAATAAATCGATTGGCTAAAATGCGAGAAATGTATCGCTCCCCCTAGTAAAAAAAAAAAAAGTTCCAGAAATTACTGGTACAGGGATGGTGTGATCGAACCACATTCGTCAAAACTAGGCTCTTGTTCCAAGAAGGCTACTGGATCTCTGGCCATCAAATCTGCCTTCAGGATTGGAGCATCAGAAGAATAACATGCCCCTTTTTGATCAAGACTCCAAAGACGCTCCATAGATCGTATCTGTAGTTACAAGGGAATCTGATGAGTGTCATGTTTTAGCTGGAAAACGATGTACTAGTTATAAAATGATGTCCTGCTGCCAATCAAGAAAAAGGAAATAGAATTATGGTATCAAGGAGTAGTCTCTATAATGTGAAAATATGTGTGTACGTGCATGTGTGCCCCACATTTTTTTGATGCAGCCCTTATTTAAAAATATCTAGTGAAAATACATAATTTGATTTTCAGGGGCACATACTGTGAAATTTTAAGTAAAGTAACTCTGAAAAGCACTTAAAACAACAACAACAAAGTACGAGTCCTTTGTTAGTTTGGCTTAAGTAGAAAAGAAGTTTAGAAAATACTTACATTTTAGTTGCTACAAAATTTAAGTTAAATCTCTACTGATTTTTATATTTTTTATCATGAACTTGATTTTCTGGATGTTTTCTTAAAAATGTAGCATCTCTTCTATAAAATTAAAAACGTGTTTAAATAATTTCAAATACCACTGATTTGTCAACTTGAGATTATGTTATTTGGGACATTAAATATATTGGAACACATCTATAGAAAACTCTATATATTCATTTAAAGTTTAGACTATATTTATACTAAGAGGTTTATTTTACTCTGATTTTGTGAGAATTAACCTGCTGACTACAACTCTTTAATCCCATTCTGAGTGGCAACTCATATAAGAGATGGTACATTTTCACAGACTTGGAAGTATACACATACATATGTGTAGCATAGAATTTTTTTCAAGTAAAATAAACATCATTCCAATATATTAATTTTAAAACACAATGCATACTTTTTATTTCCTATAAAAGCCATTGTTAGTTTGGAGCCATCATTATGATTTTCATCCTGCTGTAAAATTTACTAGGGATCCTTGGCATGAGAGAGGGAGACAGTCAAGTTAGCCGGGATTCATTTGTCAACATGCGTTGAATTTAATCAGTCAGCTATCTCTGACTCTTTGCAACTACACTATCATTCATTCTAGCTCTCTCCTTATTCAAACGTTGATCATGAGTTTGTTTATAAAACGCCTTGCTGAAATGAAGATGTGTGAGAGATGCCATTTTTTTTAAATAAAATATTATATTCTTCTAAAAGAAACAGGTTAATTTTACTTTTTCTTAATGAATCAATGACAACTCCTAGAAACTTAACTTTAATTTCAAACCCTCATAAAATATCACTTCACACTTTATTTCATAATCTTCCCAGGCTTTCTGTCCACTGGATCACACTGGCCTGCATTTGAGGGCTGATCCACTTCTAGCAGGCCACTGTCATAAACACTGTGGTGCAACGCCCACAATTCCCTTTTGGCGTGACAGGATTTACTAAGCCCAGTGGTTAGGAGTGTGACCAAATGGCAGCTGCAACTTTTAGCTTTCTTTGAGAATTGCTGTTGGCCGAAGAGGAAAAAGTGGTCCAAGGTCATGCCCTTGTTTCCAGGGGCAGCGTATATCTTATGACTGGTTGCTGTTGGGATAAAAAGGCCCAAAAGTCTCGACCCTCAGCCCCAAATGAGGACAACTCTGAAGGACAATCCCAGCTTCAGTGTTCACTGAAAAATTGTCTGAGGCCTTGGGAGGACCAGATACTCTCTCTACCCAATTGTGCCTTCTTCTCTTCTCTAACAGATACTAATCTGAAATGCACTCCCTGATGAATCCCTTTATGTTAATCTCAGTTAATTTCATTGTCTGCTTCCCAGAATACCCAATCTACAATGCCCACTATTTCAGATTTTCTGTGATTGCAACTTAAGTGTCCTTCTTTACTTAGAATTTAATTGTTCTGGACTTGGAAACCAAAATTCACTTAATATGGTAGCAATTTGACTTATTTCTTCATAGTTATGTTTGTTCTTAACTTTATGATTTCAAGTTAATTTTACTTTATCTTGAAGATGAAAACAAACAGAAGTATAAATTGCTGTGCCTTATTCTAATAGGAAATATCTATCTTCTCTCCTCCATGCATTATATGATGAGATTGTTTTCCAAGAAATAAAAGTTAGCTTAACATCTGAAAATCGATTAATACAATTTAGCATATCAACACAATAAAAAAAGGAAAAACAAAAGATTATTTCCATACAGGCACAAAAAAGTATTTAAAATCCCATGTCCATCGCCCCTTCACACACACACACACACACACACACACACACACACACACACACACACAGAGTGAGAGAGAGAGAAACTTATTAGTAAATGAAGAATAGAAGGGAACTTCATAAACTTGATAAAATGCATCTACAAAAAATCTGTAACTATATAAATATATATTTTTTCATTAAAAGTTATTGGGGTGACGATGGTTAGTAAAATTACATACGTAATCATCAGAGAAATGCAAATAAAAACCACAATGAGATATCACCTCACACCGATTAGAATGGCTATCATCAACAAGACAAATAGTAACAAGTGTTGGAGAGTCTGTGGAGAAAAAGGAACCCTCATACACTGTTGGTGGGAATGCAGACTGGTGCAGCTGTTATGGAAGGCAGTGTGGAGGTTCCTCAAAAAGTTAAGAATAGAATTACCATATGACCCAGCAATCCCTCTCCTGGGTATATACTCAAAAAAAACTGAAAACATTTATCCATAAAAATATATGTGCTCCAATGTCCATTGCAGCTTTATTTATGGTGGCCAAGACATGGAAATAACCAACGCAGCCTTCGATAGATGATTGGATAAAAATGTAATATATATATACACAATGGAATAAATACTATTCTGCCATAAGAAAAGATGAAGTAGTGCCATTTGAGACAACAGGGACGGATCTTGAGATTATTATGCTAAGCGAAATAACTCAGACAGAAAAAGTCAAGAACCATATGACTTCACTGGCATGTGGGATCTAAAAAAACTGAAAGCAACAAAGGAACAAGACAAACAAACAAAGAAACAAAAACTCATAGATACAGACAATAGTTTAGTGGTTACCAGAGGGAAGGGAGAAGGGGGCATAGTAGAAGAGGGTACAAGGGGTCAAATAATGGTGATGGAAGGATAAATTACTCTGGGTGGTGAATACACAATGTGATACACATATATAGATGGTCTGTTACAGAATTGTACACTTGAAACCTATGCAATTTTGCTAGTATCTTACTTCATTCTGAAAGCTTTTCACTTAACATAAAGAACAAGACTAGGATATCTATTCTCACTGTAGCTACTACTCTATTAGTTGTTTTAGGCATCATAACAAGGCAAGAAAAATAAAGAGGTAATGATTGAGGTTATAAGGATACAGGATCAATATACAAAATATACTATAAATCTATAAACTTGTAACAGAACAAATAAACAATTTTAAAAATTAAATTTAAAAATGCCATGTAAAATAAAATCAAGCTATGAAATTCTGAGGCATAAATCTGATAGTGGATGTATAAGAGTTGTTCATTAAAATCTACACAGTTTGCTGAGAGAATTTAAGAAGACATAAATAAATGGAGAGAAATACTGTGTTCCTGAGTCAAAAGACAACATTGTTAAGATGAAAATTTTCCTTAAATTGATCAGCCGATTCAATAGAATTCCAATAAAAATCAGGATTTTTTTGGCATAGATAACAAGCTTATTCTAATATTCATATGAAAATTCAAAGAACTGAAAACAAAGGACAACTTTGCTTGATTTATGCTATTTGAATTCAAGTTTTATTAAAAATCTACAGTATTCAAGAAGGTATGGGATCGGTCAATTTAGACATATTGATCGATGACACAGAACTCAAAAATAGAGTCCAGAAATAGATCTACATGTATATGGTTAATTGACCAACTCAGCTGGGACAACTGACCATCAATATGTAAAAATATGAAGTTTGATCCACGCTTCACATCATTTAAAAAAATGAATTCAAAATGGATCATACACCTACATGTAAAATGTATAACTATAAAACTTTTAGAAAAAAGTATTTTGGACCTTGGTTTCTTATCTATGACACAGAAAACGTAATTGATAAGAAAAATATAAATTGATTGTTTAAATATAAGAATGCCTGTTCTTTGAAAGACACTGGTAACTGAATGAAATGACAGTCCTCATACTCAGAGAAAATATGTGTAAATCACATATCTTATAAAGAATATATGATTCAGAATGCATAAATGATAGACTACATGAAAAAAATAAGAAAACAGAAACTTAATAATAAACTTCCAGATGATCTGAAGAGTAAACTAAGAAAGATATGGGAAAGACAATGAGCACTCAAAAAAAGTCTAACATCATTAGTCATTAAAAATGTTAATGAACACTACGCAGAGATACTACTACATTCTTATCAAAATGTCTAAATTTGAAAAGGCTAAACACCTCAAGTGTTGGCACAGAGATGGAGGAATAGAACATTCATACTCTTCATGGGAACATAAAATAGTAAAGCCACTTTGAAAAAGAGTTTGGCAGTGTAAAAAAAGCAAAGACTCCATTTTTGATGTTTGATCCCTGACAGCCTTCAGGTACTCTTCCCTTTCCCCTTTTTGCCCCCATCCGAGCAAAACAGTAAGAAAGCCTAGCTGCTCTCTTAGAGCATCCAGAAAGTTTAAGCTATGCAGACACTGCCAATGGGAACCTTCACTCCAGCCCTACTTCTTAGATGCTAAAAAAGCTAAAGTCACCCAATTTGCTTCGAGTACAGGCTGAATCAGAGCCCTTGTTCTTGAGGAGACCTTTTTTTGTTTACTGTAAGAGCAATAAATTGTTTTTTATACCAGTTGATGCCTATGTGTCATTCATCCCACCAATGAATAAATTCCTGGGCTGGGGAGTGTTGTTCAGTGTCCAGTAGGGAGCAATAAGTGACCAATTGAAAAATTAGGAGAGAGTTTCTTTAAAAAGTAAACCACATGGTACAATCCCATAAGGATTTACCCAAGTGAAATGATAGCATCTCCCAATTCAAAGATTTGTACACGGATGTTCATAGCGGCTTAATGTGCAACAGCACCAAACTGGAAACAACCATCCAAAGGCGAATGGGTAAACCAACTATGGTAGAACTATGATAATTCTGCTGAGTGAAATAAACCCTATAAAAGAAGGCTATGTACTGTATAATTCCATATATTTAATACTCTAGAAAATGCAAGTACATCTGCAGTGAGAAAATAGATCGGTGGTTGCCTAGAAATGGGGGAGTGGGTGTTGGGAGCAGTTGGAAGGAAGGGATTACATAAAGGCACTTGAAAACGTTTGGGTGATGGTTATATTCATTATCTTGATTCTGGTGATACGTATGCAAAAATATTTAAATATGTAAAATTTAATATATTCAATTGTGTATCAAAAGTGATTTTAAGAAAAGGTTCCTTTGTCTGTGTTCAGTTTCTGCCTGCATCAATCATGTTTGTTTCATTTCTTCTTTATGAAGAATGATTATTTATATTTCATATTATATGAATGGTAAAAAATATACATCATTCCATAGTCATAGTTCTCTTTACATCTCCTTATGGTAAAAGTGCTTTGGTATCATATATTATTAACTCTTAGAGCTTGTATCTTAGCTGTGGTGTTTCTTCTGTCAGTAATGCTTATCCATCCCTATTCTTCATTAGATAGTATACAGTCTTTTCTTTAAGACTCAACCATTTGTCTCCTACTCCTTCACCCAGGCCTTTGTTTCAAGTGATCATCTATGCTCCAATAATATCTGTGCTTGTTTCCAGCAAAGTTCTCACAGGATTCGTGTGCCTCCCCCACTGCACTCTTGCCTTCTCCAAGTGGGGACCTTGGACTCCAGAGGCCCTAGTAGAGGGAAGATGCAAAGGAGGCATCATCTAATTGTTCAGCTGAACTGAGCTCCACTTCCTCCATGCATTGCTCTGTTTCTCAGGAGAGCCACTAAATTTTATATGAATCATTTTAAATGTATGGCATCATTAGATATGTAATTGTATATATGTCTGCATGCTCTTGTTTCAAAAAACAACTAATATTTTATTATACATAAAAATAATGATATTTAAAATAAAATCAGACCAAGTGAAAGAAGCAGTCACTTTGGTTAAGCAACACACAATTCAAGAAACACATTTTACTCTCAAATGTCATGATGAAAGAAACTTGTTAAGCTGAATAGTATTTTGATGATGGCAGGTACCAAACATTCATATGGAAATATATTATATTGCTACTTATAAATTATTACCTATTAATAGTATTAGTTATCAATACTTTTAATTATTGCTAATTAGCATTAATAAGTAATGTTATTAGAAGCAATATAAGTAACACTATAAATTTAATTAAAATTATAAATATTTTATAATTTACTAAAAATAATCCAACCTACAGTCATTACTTTTGCCTTTAGGAAATGAGTGACATCGTGGAAAAAATAGGTGAATCGAAACATCTCTTCAATTGGATATTTTTATATTAACTATAATAATAGAAAATTAAACTGAATCATAGTTTTATTTTTAGTGATATTTGTGGAGCATACACATATATTATTTTTAAAACCTCTTTTTAGAGATTTCTTTATTTTTTAATATTTTTTTTACACAATAGATGAATTCTTTTGTCTATATTAGGCAGTAAATGCCTTTATCTACATTGGGCAATTAGTAGGATTAAACATGCTTATTTGCTAGCAAGCTCATTCACAATCACCCCCATGGGCAAACCTCTGCAAGAGGGTTCCCTATAATTCATGCATCACTGACCCTAGCTCAAGCTGTACTGCTCCACAGCCAATGCACATCAGGACATGTTTAGTGGATACTGGAATGTGATAACTTTGTCTAATAGGACTACATATTAGTTAACTTTATTTCCAAGTGGGGAAAGTTTGCTCATTTTAGCTTGACTTTAGTCATAACTAAACTCTTATTACTTTACATTTTACTAAAATAAGGGTTAAATAAAGATGAGATAGAGACAACGAGAAGCAAGTACGCTGACTAAAACAGTCACCCTTTTAAACTTGCAGTGAAAACTAAAATTTGTTTTCACAGTCGATCCATTTCAAATACCAGTTTCTGCACATTTGTTCGAAATTTGGTCAACAAAAGAATTTGACATAATACTATGGAAAACTTCAACTTTTTTTTAGAATAATAAACATAATTTTTGTAGTAAAATGCTTTCTTTTTTTTTCTTTTTTATTACTTTCAGGTGCACAAGACAAAGTAATACTTAGACGTTTATCATTTATATCCCTCACACTGTGTGAACCCCCCTCCCCCCGTCCACTATCCCTCTGACATCGCACAGAGCCATTACATTTCCACTGTCTATTCCTAATGCTGTACTCCGCTTCTTGTAAGTATATACATACATATATATACATATATATGTATGTGTGTATATATATATATATATATATATATATATATACAATTGTAGTTGACATTCATTATTGTTCAGCTTCAGGTGTACAGTGCAGTGATCAGGCATCTACATCATCCCTGAGGTGGTCTCCCAAATGGGACACGTGTCCATCGGATACCTGTAAAATGCTTTCTTATTATTGAAAATATGCCCCCTTAATCTGCCACTTTTATTTCCTGAGGCCATCAATGATTTGCTGAAAGAGCACGGCGCACAGAAAGTAGGAGGGAAATCCATCCCTAATAGCAGTGACTTCCTTTGTTGTGGCTTTTTGATACTTAAATCGCTAATGCTCATCAGGAAAAAACTAAAACAAAACAAAAACAGAATCGTGGTTATGTTTGGTTGCTGGTCCAATCCTGTCTCCCAACAAGTGAAATAGCTTCCAATAAATATGAATAAAATACATGTTGTCTGAGTGGGCATATTGCCTCATTCTTGATTTACTTTAATAAACCTAGATACGGAACCAGCTGACAATTCAAAATCAATGTAAAAAACGTATTTGCCTGTCAAGAAATAGGCAAAATTTAGCAAATATCTGAATCAGAAATCAGTTAGAAATTTGTGGAACATAAAATGATGTTATATTAAATACTGAAGAAATAATACACATATTTTCCCAAAGGCACAAATTGTTTTTTTAATTGGGACTGAAGAGAGGATGAAAAAAAAAAAAGAAACTCTTAGAAGATTAGACTAAATCAAAATTATAAAATGTATTTCTTTTGTTTTTTAGAAGTGCTTATATCTTTCTTAATATCTTCATGTCTTTATATTATTCTAAGTAAGAAAGAAAAGAACTTGGAAGTCAGCAAATATAAATATAATTAACATTGAAACCCATGTGCCATTTTCATAAGTTCCTGAAACATAAATATATGAAATTTATGTATGTGTGTGTGTATATATGTGTGTGTGTGTGTGTGTATATATATATGTGTGTGTATATATATGTTCCTAATATATATATATATATATATATATATATATATATATATGATTATTCAATTTTTCCCACTGAAAAGAAATATTGACTGCTCCATAAGTTATTCCTTTTTGATTTCATAATCAGTCATTTGTAATGAATTATTTCAACCAGAGAAATCTGGACCACCCTGGAGGTTGAGGAAACTGCAGCTGCTTCTACCTCCCCAGGGCAATTTTAGCAACTAAGTTGCTACCCAGGGAATGACATTTTTATGTTCCGTTAGTGATGAGTGTTGTTTTTATACTTCTCATGACCATTTCTCACTCAGCTTATGCATGTCCACTTATCTACCTTCCCCTTCCCACGGCTCTGTTCCAATTATTTCCAATTAAAAGAACTGTGTAATACATCTCAGGAGTTCAAAGGTGGTTGTAGAGTGAACAGAGAGCAATGTGAGGAGTGAGAATTCACAAAAGTGAACTAATATATGATCGCTGGCATTACCGTTATCCAGGGACTTTGTGCGCAGTCTTAGTGGAGGAGTCAGTTTTCATTTTCAAGACGTGCTGGTTCCCATTATTGGCCTGAAGAATCAGCAGATAACATAAAAATATCTAGGGGTAGAAATAATGGATTTTTCACTTCAAGTGTATCATATGGATAGAATAAGATGAGTAATGCCTTAGGAGAAATTCAAGTGAAGTTAACTAACTGTAATTGTTAAGCGTCTGCAGTGGTTCAGACTTTGTGCAGTGGAAATGATCCTTCCTGAGGTTTAACAATTTGTGGGCCTTGCATACATGCAATTGTTTACTGGACTTAACCTAAAGACACCACAGGCGACTCAACTCAGCATGTACCACAATACACTCATCATCATTATCCTCAAATACACCCTTCCCCTGATGCTTCACTTACTAAATAGTTACCACAAATCACCCACTTGTCCACGGCACACTTGCCCAAGGCAAAGGTGTGTCTGAACTCCTTTTCCCTCATACCGTAGTCACTCTCTAACCAGCTCTTATTGATTCTGCCTTATTTAAACCCAAACCAAAACACAACACATTGACATAATGAACAGAAGCTGTACTAAATGCACGCATTAGTCTATTAAATTCTGATCACAATCATATGAAATAGAGGCCATTGTTAATTTCATTTTCAATGATGAAAGTGACTTGTACATAAATTAATCACTGAGACCAAATTCCTATAGCTAACAGGTGGAGCCAGGATTTCAGCTAAAGTCAATGTGGCTGAAGAACACAGGTCCTTTCCCAGTAAATGGAAAAAGTTTAAGACTTGCTGATGGGTTATAAGTGGAGGCTGTGGTTCAAAGAAGACTCAAAAGTATCTCCTTAGGTCCTTTGCTTCAATAAGTAGATAGCGTTACTAAGATGGGGACAACTAGGGGAGTAAATTTGAGGGCAGTAAAATCAAGTGTAAATTTGACATCTTTATTAGGTAAGCACTGGTATGCTAAATAGACAGTTGGATATATCACCTGAAGTCAGAAGAAGTCAGAGCTGGAGATAGACATTTGGGAGCAATTGACATATAAATGTATTAAAACTATGGAACTGGATGAAAGCTTTAGAGCTAGTGAGGATGGAATGAATTTTGACACTCTTTGTATTTATTCAGCTCCTAAATCATAATAGGTACTTCAGAAATATTTGTTGAATAAATGAATATGTAAATAGTACCCCGTTATGTGTTAGATACTAGGCTCACATTGAGACAAAAAGAACAAGATTGCTGGTAACGTTAGCTGTTTCCATATCTGATTGTAAGTTAAATGGGTGATATAAAATATGTTATAAAGTAAAAATAAAAAGAACCAGGTCATAGAGTTATAAAATTATAGTTTAGGTATGAAGTTTCCTCAAAAAAAATAAGAATAGAATTAACACATGACCCAGCAATCCCTCTCCTGGTTATCTACCCCCAAAAATCTGAAAACATTTATCCATGAAGATATACGTGCTCCGATGTTCAGTGCAGCATTATTCACGGTGGCCAAGACATGGAAACAACCAAAGTGTCCTTTGATAGATGACTGGATAAAGAAGCTGTGGTACATGTATACAATGGAATATTACTTGGCCAAAAGAAAAGATGAAATACTGCCATTTACAACAACATGGATGGATCTTGAGATTATAATCCTAATCGAAATAAATCAGGCAGGAAAAGTTGAGAACCATATGACTTCAATCACATGTGGGATATAAAACTGAAAGCAACAAAGGAATAAGACAAACAAAGACAAACTCATAGACAAAGAAAACACTTAACTGGTTACCAGGATACAAGGGAAGAGGGGTGGTAGAAGAGGGTAAAAACAGTCAAATACATGGTGATGGAAAGAGATTGATTCTGGGTGGTGAACACACAATGCAATATATAGATGATTTATTATAGAATTGTACACCTGAAACCTATATAATTGTACTAATTGATGCCCACCCCCAATAAATTTAATAAAAATTTAAATATATATAGTTTAGGGTTCAGATTTAACAGTTTGATTTTAGCCAGGTAACTTTACCAAAATTCTAGTTTTGATTAATGAGTTGATGTGAATGGTGTGTCTAAGTTTAACGTTGTAGGACAGAAGGGACTGGAAAATACAAACAATATAAATTGAAATAATAAAAATACATCTAAGTACTCAATGACACAATGCAAGAAATCAGGCTCAGTTGAGATTTTGGAGAAATGAAATTAGTTAAGAAACATAAATTTTGGTTTATATACAATAAAAGACAAAATTTTCAGAAGAGTAAAGGGAGTTACATGCTGCAATCTGGTGACCTTGTCAGTTTATCAGTCCTATTTCTTGGGGAGTACACCAATAAACAATCTTTTTTAGCATCAATCATTGGCAAGTAACACTATTATTCTGGAGATATGCATGCATCCCCCTGGAGGAAGAGTTCTGAATGGACAGATACCATTTTTGCCTATGATTCTTAGATTTATGCACCAAGACAACTCTTAGGATGAGTTAGCATTCCTCATGCTAGTAGTAACATTGCTATCAATGTCCTCTCCGTGTCACCAGTGGAGAAAACAGGTTTCTCTGTGTTTACTTTTCAAATACCTTTTGTTAGTAAAACCCAGCAACTAGTAACATATGAGATATCATCATTATTTTTATCTGCTAATAAAGAGTACTAGCCCTTTCTTACATTTAGTTCACATTTGCAACAGCAGAATTACATGGATATCAGAAAAAAGAATCCCCTCTTACCCCTACAAACATCCCACCCCAGTTGAAAATCTGCCACTAATGATTTAGAAGAAGAATGATGAATGGGCAGTTGCAATTGTTTTTTCCCAGCTGTTTCTTTTATCTATTTGAGTATTTTTAAACTCGTTATACTTTATTGAAAATGTGAAATAACTACTTACTTAAAGAAAAACAAAGTATCCATTCGAAAACATTTACCACACCAACTCTGAGAAAGGATCTATGATAAATCTCTATTCTTTTTATTTAGACCATAAGTTAATAATTTTAAATGAGGAAAACTCCAGCCGGTTATAATATTTGAGTCCAAAGTATTCTCTTATTCAGCCCAGCTGTCAAATTCATCATAAATCTAAACTGTATTACTTCTAATAATGCAATTATTTGTTTATTTTTCCAGCATTGTCAAATGGTTACTAAGAGCTGTCCTGTCATTTTATTAATTTTGGCTGGATCTAATTAGGGGTTAATGGTATGGACACTATATCTTAAATTTATTATGTTTTCAAATAGTGAAGGTATGGAGAGGATAAACAAAGGATCAGTGAAGTAATAGAAAGTTCCTTTCTGCTCTTCTCTGAGCTCTAGAATCACTGTTGGAATCAGTGATGCATACAGATATAGATGGATTGTATTCTTCTGAATTTAATTATCACAGACACCCATTCCTCAAACGGATGCCTGCCAGGCTAAGGAGTAATTCAAATATAATTTTTGTAGACCGAGTTCACAAGCTCCTCAGATTTGGGAAAACTGAATTTCATTTGCCTTAACATTACAAATTTCTCTTCTTTCAAAACATTGTGTTTCTCTCTTAACACTGGGTTTCATCATTAATAAAATGTTATTCTGATATAATGTTGTGGGACTCGTCTACCATTGGAGTTCACCAGCTCCAATGGTTCTGAAGCACTCGTAGACTCATGTAGCCAAATCTGTATCTGCTCAGATTTGGGGGAGATTATAATATTTAAACAGATGAGGTAGAGAAAAGAAAATACACCACGCAGGGAAAGAAAAAGTCCACTGGAAGGATGTATATTAATATTCAGTAGGGCAAATCTGTTTAGCTGGTTACATTTATTCACATGTGACCTGGATATTCTTAGATGTTCATATAATTTGTACAGTGTTTCTTAATTTAAACATAAGCATCATAAAATTCCAGTATTGCACATTATGTTTTCTGTAGGTTTATTCCAGTTAAGGAAATTCCTTCTATTCCTATCACCCGACCACATTTGATGTTACGTATTTCTCACAAATTTTGTCAAGTGTTTTATTCTGAAGTTTGAGGTCCTTATTTTTCTTCTTTGTTCAGTTTATACAGTGAATTTATGAATTCATTTTCCTAATATTGAAACAACTTTACATTGTTGGAATTAACCGACTTTGTCATAATATTTTATTTTGCTTATACATTGCTGGATTTGCTTCCTCATTATAATCACTTCTATTAAAATTTTGCTATGTATATATACACATATGTATATGTATACATATATACATATATACACATATACACATGTATGTATATATATATGTATATATATGGGAGTATCAAAACTTCATTTGTTTCTACACTTGTATATTCCTTTTATTAACCCAACATTTTTTTAACTTATATTACTTTTTACACATTTGACATTATTTTTATTTTTATCTATCTATTTATTTATTTATTTATTTATTTATTTATTTATTTATTTATTATTGAGGAAGGAGAACAGGACTTTACTGGGGAACAGTGTGTACTTTCAGGACTTTTTTCCAAGTCAAGTTGTTGTCCTTTCAATCTTAGTTGTGGAGGGCGCAGCTCAGCTCCAGGTCCAGTTGCCGTTGCTAGTTGAAGGGGGAACAGCCCATCATCCCTTGTGGGAGTCGAACCAGCAACCTTGTGGTTGAGAGGACGCGCTCCAGCCTACTGAGCTATCCCTACTCAAGGTACCGTGTTCAATCTTAGTTGCAGGGGGCACTACCCACCATCCCTTGCGGGACTCGAGGAATTGAACTGGCAACCTTGTGGTTGAGAGCCCACTGACCCAAGTGGGAATCGAACTGGCAGCCTTCAGAGTTAGGAACGTGGAGCTCTAACGCCTGAGCCACCGGGCCAGCCCTAACCCAACATTTTTAGTTGTACTGCATATACCAGCAGTTTTTCTGAAAAATATATTTAAATGTAATGTATAGAAACATCAGTCATTTCTATATGTAAAATTTAAATATTGTCCACTTAATTTTTGATGTTTAACTATATTCTGAGTAATTGAGATAGCTGTGCAATAAAATTCTAGATATGGGAAAGTGTTATTTTAATAAAACACTTAAGATTTTTTCTTATGTTTAGTTCGTTCTCTCAAAAGGCTGATTTATTAATAAAAGTTTGTGTTGTTGCCAAGGTAATTTGAAAGGAACACAAGAATCTTTCTTCAACTATTACAAATCTACCCAACTAGCTTTTTCTGTCATTAAGCTCTCCAGTCTTATAAAAAGCATTCATGCATACATTCACTGGGATACCTGGTTATAATGCATGTCAGAGAAAAAATTTAGGAGAGAGCAATCAATATTTAGGTTTGAAGGGGGCGAGCAGGCAAGAGAATGTTACAGTGAAGATGAGTGTGTGTCTGGTTCGTGTGAGTAGTATGTGTGTCTACACAGGAACTACCACACTGAAAATAACTATATACATTGATTACCTTCTCCAAGTTGGTCACTTGACATACACAATATCATTCAACACATGGCACAACCCTGTGAGGAAGGATTATTGTCACCATTTTAAAATAAAGAAACTGAGGATTGAAGCCAGTAAGCCAAGCCACACTAATAAGGAAAGGAATCAACCAACGTCCCAACAGTCTCCATGACACTCCCCGTCCTCATGCATAAAACTAAGCTCATGGTAGTATTCTCCCTGAAAGGAAGGTAGGAAATGACGAAATGCAAATTCACCCAGGGACAGACCAGCCCCTCTACCAGATACCGTCTGATCAACAAACTTAAATAGTTATTGTGCAGTTATGTTTATTTAATTGAAAAATCAACTTATCAGTCCACTCAGCTGCACACAGTATCATGGGAGTCCACAGAAGGAGTGTTGCAAGATGTGTTGCAACTCATTCTTGCCTGGCATTATGTCAGCTGCAAAAAGTGAGAGAGACATGCGATGAGGGACACCCAGATAACTTACATGGAGAGATTATACACAATAAGACGGATTGCATGAGCACTCTACACCAGGGTTGAATACATAATTTGTGAGACCCGCGGCAGAGAGAAAATGGCCCTTTTTGAAAAAGTAGTCAACAAAAGTCTCATTAAAAGGGTCAGAATATAATGCTTTATCCTTAAAGCTCCCATGATCTATCTCTTTCTCTCTCAATGTGGCACTGTGTTTTGTATTTGCTATTTCATGTCATTCTCAGTAAAGGAAAAAAAAATATTGCACAAATATTATTATTCATTTTAATACTGCAAAATACCTGTTATGAATATAAATACAAGGACTTTGGGTTTTAGACAGAATTACTGAAATTACACAATTCATATTTTCTAGCTCATGGATACATATACCAGAGCAGAGAAAACACTGCACAAAACTAGCTCAACTTTTTTTTATTGAGATATAATTGCCACATAACACTGTGTTAGCTTCAGGTGTACAACATACTGACTTGATGTCGATATATAGACCTCAATTCTTTTTGCTTCACTTCACAGTATACTCACATTTTACCAACACTCTCTACTCTAGGCTTACAAATGAGTAAGTAATGAAGCCAGCCCTGCTCTCAACTCATAAACCTTTAAACAGAGAAAAAGTTTGATATATTCCTCAATGCATCACTGCTTGGGGGCGGGGGAAAGAAAGAGATCCCATTTTTAATATCAGTATCTAACTTGCAAATCTAGAACAGCAGGAAATAGAGAACAGAGTCTGGGTTTCCTTCTTTGCTAGAAGGGATATTGTGATTTAATGCAGAAACAAAGAGATATTTATATAATCATAATGATAAGCCATTTTAATTTTGCAGGTAATCAGTGAAATTTTATCCAGAAAATTCATTTAAAAGTAATATATATCAAACCCAATCTCCAATAAAAATATTCATAAAGTATAATTATAATAGTGGCTGTGTTTTTTTTTTTCCAAGATTCATTTTTCTTCATAGTGGATGGAACCAAATAAGATTCTTTAGCATATCTTTACAGAGATAGTTAACGTTTTTTTTTAAGTGGAAGTGCTTAATTACCACGAAGCTCCCAGCAAATTTATTTGATTGTTTTTCCTGATTCAAAGTTATATGTCAAATAAAAAGTTAATATCACAAGAGGAAAACTAAAGGTATTAAATCCTACTATGATTTCATCTATGTTATTAAATGACTAGAGAAAAATATCAGAAAATTCAGTATCGAATTAAATCCTGATGCTTTTCTCAAACATTTCTTCAGTTTACCTACTAAGGCATAAATGCAATGAAACGGTCCACTTTCAGTTAACTGAAATATGGGGGAATTTTTCTATGTTTTAAACTTTTGCTAGAATCATACAGCAATTATCGTCTGTCAGTTTAATTTGACAATAAATTATTCACTACATAGTCAATTTTTTTCAGTTGTATACATTGCTTTTTAAATCATTAAATAAATGTTTTATTTCAAAAACACAAGCATAAGCACCTTCATATGAAGTTCAATTTTTCTCACTCTCTAAGCCCTCACATGCCTTATTGAAGAGTAGGCTATTTCTCTCATACTCACATATTCACTTTCTTAAGATCAAAAACAAACAAACAAACAAACAAATCTCTTTTCATTTAATATCCCCTTAACAGTTTCTCACTTGAAAAAAATCCAAGGAATAAACAGTATTCCCATAGTAAAACACTGAGTGCCTACAGCTGGTAGGCTAAAACATCTCATGCCCCTTGGTTCTATTCCTTCTAACTGGGTTGCAAGCCCACCAAAAGTCAGTAGTGAAGGACTTTCACTTCTAGTGCTGTGGGTTGAATTTGTATCAGATCAATCCTACCACGGGAAGGTACACAAATTACCGCCACCGTCACCACCACCACCAACAGCAAAAGCATCAATAAACAATTAAGGTGGCCAGAAGTCGAGTGGGCAAAATCCTTAGGCAAAGGAAAAACAATGATGCGAGCCCAATATTCTCGATTCTTTTCCCCACACTGTACTGACTGGTAACAACAGTAAGCTGTAGTAGAAAACTAGCGGATAAGGGGATTTGTAATCATTTGGGCATTTTGCTTATGAATTTTCCTTTCAACGCTTCATTTTACTGGACTGATTTACTTCAAAATTATAGGTGAAAACTATGTAATAAGTCAAAACATACCTTTCTCTTAATCTAATGGCCAGCATTCACTTATTATCATCCAGCACAATAAATTATACTTCATCAGAACTTTGTTAGTATATTTTCCATTACTCTGATATTTCGTTTTAAGAAATAATTATATAACTAATTTTGTAACATAGCGTGTCTAAATTAGTTAGGACCATGTGCCTTCCTGTTATTTTTTATGATCACCTAGAGACTGAATTCATTTTAGTGTCATGTCCATAAAACATCCCATTGCATAGCTCTGCATGTTCTTGATGCTGCGACTCTATTTCCCAGCTAAATATTTCTTATAAACAAAATCTGAACAACCTGGGATCCATTCACAATAGTTAATCTGAAAGTTCCTGAGGAGTCTCCAATGGTCTCTTCTTTGCTAAGATTGTAGAAATATGTTTTAAAAGCCACTTTAATTGAGACATTTGGCTTATATTCAATACCTAAATTGAGACAGATTGTCATAGCAGCTAGTCGAATAAGTAATTATCTGTCGCTAGCCCCTAGAGAATGAGTGGTACTATTTGACACCAGATTTCTAGCAACTGTCAATAGCCAGCAGTTTTCTTTGAAAATTCAGAGTTGATGTTAAGTAAACACAAATGCAAATAAAAGCCATGAATTCTTGGACCTTGGTAATTTGCATGATATTACTAAGAAAGCATATTTAGAACACTTACATTTTACAAGGGTGGGCATTTAGGCATGTGTGTGCTCATAAAATGTACAAATGGGAAGCATTATATTTATTTCCCATGAGGAGAATAAAAAAAAAAAGTTTGAAATTTAGTTTAGTGGTTTAATGTGCTTCTGGTTGTATCATGTGCTTCCAACAGTTGTTTTGAACTTAAACAAAGAAAAATAAACAAACACCAGGATAAACCAAGAAATTAAAATAAGATTTAGTAACTATAAATGAATCAAAAATCCAGAAAAAAGTAGTTTTAAAGTGATTCAGAAGAGTGTTGTCATATTTCCTAAATTCTACAAGACCAAAAATTTTGAGATGCATCAATGATTTAACATTTAGGAGAAAACAATCCCAACTGTAATATTAAGTAATATTAACACCATTTTAACCCATTGATGTTAAAATGTGTCTTTGGTTACAAAGGCTGAAATATGAAAAAGAAAACTGCATGTTATAATTAGGGATATCTATGCTTGTTATCCCCCAAATTCAGAATTTTGTTATGCTGAATGACAAGCATGAAAGTAGAAAACAGAACTCTGAGATATACAGAATAAAAGGAAAGCTGTGTAAGCTTAGTAGGAAACTGAGTATCATTCACACAGCAAATTATAAAATTCAGGAAGCACAAAGTCACGTACATTGAAGGGACATACAGACACAGCAGATAAATGAATGGAGATACATTCAAGGCTTAAGGAAAGGGAATTTTGTAAACTGGATGCTGTGTGCCCTGTCAGTGGGACAGCCACTGATAAAACCTAACTGGTGCCTGAAGTGCTGGACCATTCTGGGCAGCACACAAAACGTACAAGCAAGCCAGACAGATATTGGGACTGCTCCAATACCGCTGCTCTGCTGGTACTGAGATCACCTTCTGTGATGGCTCATTTTATGTGCCAACTTCACTGGCCACAGAGTTCCCAGGTTAAACGCTGTTCCTAGGTGTGTGTGTGTGTGTGTGTGTGTGTGTGTGTGTGTGTGTTTCTGGATGAGATTAACATTTGAATTGAGGGCTTGAATAGAACCAAAGGCAGAAGAAAGACTTCGTCCCTGTGTTCTCCTTCACTACTTGAGTTGAGACATCTCATCCTATCTTCTCCTGCCCTTGGACTGGAATTTAAACAGTCCAAATAAGGTGTTTATCAAGGTCTTAGAGAAACAGATACAAGTTTAGAAACGAAACATCGGAATGACTACATACCAATTTAAATCTGATACCCATTGGAAGACAATTTACCTCAACATATTTATATTCAAATTGAATTTGAACTACTCCTAAATAAGAATTGCTTATTGACTTAATCAAAACCAGAACAAAATAATAAAGTCATACTTGCTGACACTTTTTTTTTTAGTGGTTACATGTTCATTTGTATATACAGTTGCAAAATAGTAAATGACATTAATTTTATAAATATTTGCCACATATCCTAATATGTATGTTTAAAACAGTTATCTCTATTTACATTTAGCACACTAAGTACATTATATCTGCAAACAGTTCCATTGGAAATTTGAGACAAATCAAAGCATAAGAAAGTAAAGTTAGAATTTTTTTTTTGCAGTCTTCATGTCCATAAATATAAAAGGCTTCCTATGTGCCAAGGACTGTTCTACATGCCAATGGTTCCATGGTGAATGAGACATAGTTCCTGGAGTTCATATAGTTGTGAAAAATAAGCTAATGAAAAAAAACAACAAAAAAACCTACAGAAAAACCTACAGATTACAAATTTAACACTTAAATTTAAATTTAAGTGTTAAATTTAAAATAAGCATACATGCAGTAGAGCTAGACAGTGGGGGAATAGATGCAGACAGCAGAGAAAAACTCCAGGTAACTTCACGATTTGTTAGAACGTAAGGCCCATGAAGGTATGGACACAGTATGGCTGATGTACATCATGTCCCTAGAGCCTTGCAGAGTATCTGACCCAAAATAGCACTCAGTTAATATCTGTGAAATGAATGAATGAATGAATGAATGAATGACTCGCATATATTTTCTAGAGTGCCAATCGGTATCCTTTCTAAGTATGTCACTTATGTATAGACTTGAAAGATAATGTGGAGTCTACCGGGAGAAAAATGGGAGACATTGTTTCAGAAAGAAGAGCGAGTAAGTAAAATAATTAAAGGTGGGAAAGATGCAGAACTGAAAGGATAATGAGGCTTGCACAGAATTATCAATAGGGGATATGGCAAGAGTTAAGTTGGAGTTAGCAGAGCCTACCTTCGGTATACTATGATAGGCCATGGCAAAGTTAGATTTGTTTTTTGCAAAGCAATCAAATGGTAGTGAATTGCCAGCAAGAGGCTTTTAATAATTCTAAACTCATGAAATGGTCCAATGGATTATAAAAGAGAGTGTTATTTCATGTCTTGACCTACAACCCGCCTTCAATTTTCCTTGCTATCAGTATCTGCTGACTTCCTTTGACAGCACAGATTAGGAGATAATAAAACATTATTTAAATATATTTCTTTTCTGGAGTTTGAGATAGCAATTAGTAAAATCTCAGATCATAAAGAATGCATGTAAAAATACATCCAAATCTGTTGATTCCTGAATTCAAACTATGAAAGTTTAAATAAGAAATTCGGGATGACAAGGATTATCTGACTTACCTGACTATAAATTAGACATAAGACATTTTATGTAGGAAGAGGCCGTGTCTTTGAAAAAAGTGGAACTTTCATTGAATTAGACACTGTGTCCCATGGGAATACAAAACAACAACGACAATAACAAAACAAAACAAAACAAAAAACTTTGCATTTTAAAAGCATAAAGAAAAGGAACAATGAACTTTATATACCAATACTAATGGATGTTGCAAACTGATGGCCCTTGGGCTAAACTTTGCTGTATTTTTTTTTTTTTTAAAGAATTACAGCATATATGTTCTGGTTAACCACAAGCCCCACCACACTTTATTATAATATACCATTTGAGCTATATATATGTAAGTTACTTCCTGGTTACTGTTAAGCACCAGAGTTTATAACCTTACAATGGACTGAAAAGAAAAAAAAAAAAGAATAGGAAGTTTTCAAATGTATGCTATTGTAGCAAATTACATAAAAGGCACAGTTTGTAAATATCATCCTTATTCTTAGGAATAATCTAAATTAGCGTTCAGCAAACTATAGCCCGATGGCCAAATTGTACCTTCTATGTGTGTTTCTTTTTAATAAAGTTTTATTGAGACACAACTATGCACATTTGCTCACGTGTAATCTACGGTTGCTTTCACACTATAATGGCAGAAACCATATGGTCTGTAAGCGAAAAATATTTATTATCTTGCCTTTTAAACAAAAAATTTGGAATCACTGGTCTAAAGAAAAGTTATAGCAAGGCTGTTTACTTATGTATAGATCCTATTACATCAATATATGCAATATACAAGGAACTTCCTATGAACTTTGTCTTATTTACACTTGTACAGATAGATCCTTTATGCTACAACTTGTTCCAAGATGTCCTGCATGAATCCAGAGGCAGAAATGAAATTCATTTGCTGATTTAGCAACAATGATAATTAGCATAAATCTCTAATCCACTTACATACTGCTTAGTGAAATCTGAAGGGATCATTACACAGATGATCGAGCTACCCATCTGTCATGTTAAAATAACACCACTTGCACTAAAAGTTAAATGAAGTAAATAGCTGAACTCAGTATAAATAAGAATGTTGGATTTTAAATTAAGAAAAAAGTAATAGTAAGAAAAGTATGGCAGAATAAAATAGATTTAAAAAATAAAACAAAATGCACATTCTGACCTTGATAATATCCCCCTGCAAATACCGCAAGTAGAAGGAAAGATGAATAAATCATATCATCATCAATCCAACTTCATTTTCAGTGTCTGTTGGTCTATCCATTTGGCTTTTAAAATAAAGTGCAGACACATATTTTAAAGCAACCCACAACATGATTAATAAGGGCAGCACAGTAAAGAAGCATAAAACTGCCCTGTCTCCTTCATCTGTTCTTCTGGTGCAGTGATTAACCTTTGAGTTTATGAGTATTTTTGCACTTGCTTCAGATAAAGTATTTTATGAGTTCTTCCCTTCCAGGCAACTTGGATTAAACTTATCAGGCCCAGGAAGATAGCCACCCATAATGGCTGTTCCCTTTGAAATTATAATCTTCCCCCTTTATCTGAGAATTTCTTGCGCAAACCAGATGGAAACATCAAGGCAGAGAGGAGACAACTTGTTAAGGTCACCTTCTGCACCATATACATCATTCATGCTTAATTGATTTGCAGACCCACCTAAAGACAGATTGCCATACATTATAAATGCTGAGAATATGAAAAGATCATTTTTGCTCCCCATTAATTCCCATTTGGAATGGCTCCTGACTTTACAAAACTTTTTGGCAGCACACTCACTGATGACTGATCACTCCTTTTCAGTGTAGAAATAGGGCAGAAGCAAGACGATTTATCTTTCAGTAAATTCCTAATGAAATAACAAAGTGTGTTGGGGTAAACTCCAACTCCCAGTACCATCCCACCCTCCAAAACATAGCAAGTAAAAAGAGATCGACTTCACCCTTGTTTTGAGATTCTACAGATATCCCGTGTAAAGGGTTACTTGACTCAGTTTCAGAGTTTGCAAACTGTCCATGATAAAGGAGTCAGGTGAAATTCTGTTTCCACATTCTGACAGTTTATATCTTTATGTATGTCAGGAATATCCATCATCCTGGTACCTTTCCCAAACCTGGGTGTTCACACCAAGATCTGTGGGAGTCTGATCTGAAGTAACTCAGCACGTCCTTTCCATGAAAAGGTACCCCATTTTGAGTGTTAACTGTTTCTGTTTCTCTTCAATTTGGATAAAGAACACCACCAGCAGAAAATCAAAAATGAGTAGAGTTTATTCTGTCCGTGGACCTACACTACAATCAGTGTTTTCTAATGAAACAGTGTTCCAGAAAAAAGGAGAGACTGAGACAGATGAGTCAAATATAGATGGGACTTACAAAATAGTACTTCAGAAAATGCTCTAACATTGGGAAAAAACAAACAAACAAACGAAAAAGCGGAGAGGATTCCCTGGTAACACACTGTGTCTTTAGGAAGAACTGCTGTTGGGAAAACAGAACAATATACTTATAAGCAATTTATCATTAAGGGGCAATGTGTCAATGAGCCAAGAGACAGTTCCAAGCCAGAGATTCGGAAACTGAGAACATAACGAGGACAGCATGCGTAACATCAAATGATGGTTTACAAGATAACTACTTGACCCATTTCCAATGGGACCGCGAGTGATATTCATTACGGTGCTTGCATTCACCATATGGTATTGTGCCATTTAGTTTTGTCTGATAATATTTTCTGATAATTCAACCTCTTTTAATACATTGTTTTAAGAAATTTTGTAAATAAGGACACAGGTCTCTCACCAGAAGATGTGTGATCTTAGGTTTTTGATAAAAGTTTTAGTTAAGCATTATTGGCCTCTCCATGAAAAAGAGAGTCTGTAGTCTGTTATCCAAATCATGTTTCATAGAAGGAAACTTTGAAAAAAAAATTCTGTCGCTACTTTTAAATGCACAGAGAAAAATATACACACATTTCTCAAAATTGCAATATTTGTCTTCCTAAGATAGCAAACCAGTGGTTCTAGAAAGACGTCTATAATGCCAAAATATTTTTTCTGCTAGTATAAATGCCACATATACCAACCTGTTTCCATGAAGGTTCGTTTATTATTTGAATGGGGATGATACTGGCAGGTACGATAGGAGAAATAAAAAGGATGAAGAAGAAACTCTCTGATTTGAAGTTAGGACCACGTTCCACTGGCCTGTGAGCCTACATGGGCTGAAAACAAGAGAGACTCTGTGCTTTCTGAGAAACACCGTCCCTCTGTGGTTGCTGTGCATCTATCAGCTGAGTCGGGTGGAACCAGAGACTTCCGTATGCCCCTGACAGGACAACTTCCATAAACCAGCTTCAGAGTTGCCATGACCCTCTGCCTTAGCATCATCAGGACAATTATTTATTTCCTTTATCCACGTATACACCTGTCACCATAAAACAAAAACAACAACACAACGAAACAAAACCCAGTTCACTCAGACAGTGATGTCAAACACCGGATGCTATATATAGCTCTGTACATTCCATCTTTCATCTTCTCCTAACTCTGGAGCTCCTTCTTCTGTGCTCTATGCTAGTCATTTTCAATCATCATAAAAACACCTTATATCCTAGAAAACTTACCTGAAATTTCTCTTTGTTATCTTCTCCAATGGAAAATTGACTCTCTGAGGTATATTTTCACCTGGAGTCCTCTACATAAAGGTGACTTTCCTTCTGCTACTTCTTCTTCAGGAAAAACAGCAACCTTTCTTACTTCTCATGGTCATTCACTTCCTTCTCCATAAAAAATACCAATCTTTGAATTTCATGGTTCAAACACACACCATCCCTGCTTACAAAATTCATCTACCAATTACCAGGGCTCTTCTCCCGTTTTGAATATTTTACCTCCTGACTCACTGTCCCTTTTCATGCACGTAATTTCTTCCAGACTTGGTGATTTCAACATTCACATTGATGGAACTTCCAGCAAATTGTCCTCTCAGTTCAGTTTCCTTGTCTCTCAAAACTATTCAATCTCATGGTGACACTCTGGTAGACATTGACACTACCCAAAACTTCAGCCCTTCTAAACTCAATTCCCAAAACTCCACTCTCCCATATAGTCAACAGTGTTGCAACAACTATGTATAGTACTAGGGGTGGTACTCAACTAATAGAGAGGATCACTGTGTAAATTATGTAAATGTCTAACCACTATGCTGTACACCTGAAATTAATATGAAATATAGTGAGTGCCAACTGTAATTGAAATAAAATAAAACTCCACTCTCCAATAAACAATTTCCATCTAGCAGCTTACTTCATCAACTTTCTGGCGCCCAGTAGTTTTTGCAGCATATATAACATTTTAATTCTTTTAACCTACTAATATTTAACTCTCCCTGTTCTAAATATCATCCCTTCTACTCCGCATAAATTCAACAGTGAATTATACTGACCACTTTTTCCTAACATCTTCAAATTCTTTGCTCTGTTCTCAATTTTTTTTTTACTTTGGCAAAACCACAACACTAATTTCACCCATTTTTTTTTAACATTGTTCCTATATCAGTGGTAAACAAATGAGTATGATGAAAAACATAACTAAGTCTTCTAAATAATTATTTCATAATTTTTACCTCTTACATCAAACTCCTAAAACTAGTTTAAGACCTTTCCCCGATTTATACGCTATTATAATTGGCTACCTTGCTTCTGTTTCACCGAACAAATAGAAAACAATTTTTCTGAGTGTCCGTCACACATTCTGCCATCTACATGCATCCATGTCCATGTGCTCTGCCTTTTCTTTTGTTTCTATGGAAGACATACCTGGGCTCCTAGTAAAAGTAAACCTGCTACTTGTACACTAGACTCCATTCACTCTTCCACACTCAAAAACATCACAGCAGCCTTTTTTTCCTCAACTGTTTCATCAGTTTGTTCCCTTTTAACTGGATCTTTCCATAAATATAAAATCACTTGTATTTATCTTATTTAAAAAAAAAATCTTAAACTTACCTCTCTCTTCAGATTTTACCCAATTTTCTCCTTCCTTTTATGGCAACCTTTGTAGAAAAGAAATCTTTTACGTGCTTCCTCTTCAGCTTCCTAAACTTTTACCATCGCTATGACCCAGGGCTCAGTCCTGTGCTTTTATGCTTTTCTACCGTCATTAACTCCCTGGCAATCTCATCTGACCTTTGCATTTTAGAGACCACCCATATGATGATAGCTAAGAATTATACAGCTAGACTTCCTACTTGATGGTAATCTCTGCTTAATTGTCTAATGGTCACCTCGACCTTCACTCGTTCAAAACTCAAACATACTCCTCTCCTTCAAATCTATTCCTTCTATGCTCTTTATTGTCTCAGTTTGCGGCAACTCCTTTCCTCTAGTTGTCCAGGTCAAAACTGTGCAGTAACTCATCCTTCTTTCCTTTTCTTTTATACTCCACATCCAATCAATTAGCATATACTGTGGGATTTTTACTCCAAATACACCAAAATTTTTACTATGTTTTACCATCTCTAAGAGTATCGTCCGAAAGATTCCCAAGAACTACGATCTTTTGCTCTTTTTTTTTCCTTTGGCTATAGCTTCCAAATGATATCTGTGCTTTTATCCTGAAGCACCTTTAATCTGCTCAATATTGCAGCTAGAATGATCCTGTTAAGACTAGGTCAGATCCTATGGTCTCTCTGCTCAGCGCCTTCCAATTGTTCTCCATCTCACTCAGAGAAGAAACCAAAGTCCTTACAATGGCATGTAAAGCCTTCCGGGGCTTGACCTCTGTTCCTGTCTGACTCATATCCTACTACCAGCTTCATTCCTCTCTCTTTTTGAACATGACAGGCATGTTTCAGCCTCAAAGCCATTGCACCCCACTGTTCTCTCTGCCTGGCGTGCTCTTTCCCCACACGTCCACTGGCTTCCTCAGGATCTCCAGGTCTTGATGCCAATAGCACTTGCTCACAAAAACTTAGTTTATCCTCTACCTAAAACTAGACTCCGGGCTCCTTAGCATTGTCCCTGATTTGTCTCCATAGTAACTCACTCATCTCAATCTAACATGCATGCACTTTATTATTATTATTACCATTATTAGTACTATTTTAGTATTTTATCTGTCTCCTACACTAATGTGAATTTCATGAGGGCAGGGATTTTAGTCTCTTCTGTTTGTCTCTGTGTCTTACTGTCCACCCATAGCCCCATCTAGAACAGTGCCTGGTTTGTAGAGGAATCTCAACAAAGTTTATCTGAATGAATGAATGAATGAATGAATGAACAGAAATATTATTTGTCCTCCATTCAGTCACTGTCCAATTTTGAGTCTCATAGAAAAAAGAAAAAGAGACAGTACTTTTTGCCTGAATATAGACTTGATATTAAATTTTTAAAACATCAGACTCAAGGTGTTACACAACACTTATGTCCATATATGACACATATTTGAAGAGAAAACCCTTCTCTTCATTTATCTCCAGACCCAGCAATTTATACAGGCAATGCTAAGGACGAGCATTATTTTGAAAATAATATTTTTGATGGACAGTGACCATACTGAGCTTTGTGCTTTACATTGGAGAGCAAAGAATATGACTTTACAGGAAAGAAAACAATGACGAAACAGTGTGTGGGGTCTGCAAATGACAAGCTCTATGTTAGCACACATGAAACACTAATTTGGACGTCTTAAAAATAACTGGCAAGCTTCTGAAGCGTAGTTAGCCTCCAGCAGTATAGCCTGTGGGGGTTCATTCCGGTTCGGGAATGAGCAGTGAGTGTGCTCTTATTTTGTAGAGACAGGCAGTCTGGGCCAACAAAAACCACTTTACACACAATATAGACTCACTGTAATTTCATTTTTCTATAAGTAAGGTTGAAGATCTTAGCTGAGAACACAAGTGATATTGTCACCTAGGCTACTCACAGGAACTCCTCCTCCACCTTACACTCGCCCCCCCCTCCCCCCACACACAGGCAGGAATGTTGCATACAAGCTGGCACTGTGCTTTTGGGGGTGTCAGTCCCATCCACGTCTAGTGAATTTTCAACATGTCCGAATTAGCAGAAAAAAATTCCATCTTCCTGAGTAACACAGATTTCATTCATTATTTAAGGAATATAGAATGTATAGGCATTCATTTTAGAATCATGGTTCATAACTACAGGACATTTCTTTTACAAACAATTACTTTGCATGCTTTTTTTTTTCTGCAAATGGTTTTTTCCTTAAAAGTATTAAAATAAACGCTAAGGTATGGCACATTGAACAACGTTATCTCCAATTATGACTTTTTTTACTCTTTCAAGCATGTTCTGATCCCTTGTGTAGCATTTGTTCTCTTACTATATTGACAGGTGTTAATAATAATATCAGGTCTACATAGTCCTGTTCCTTAACAGCCCTCTCTGCCCCTAAAAGGGGGATGACAAAGGCATTAGGGGAAGAGAGCCACTCCCATTTTTGCAACTGAATACATTTACAGTGGTTGCCACTTAGATGTTTGTTTGAAAGTTATAGGTTGTTACAAAAACATGTTTTACTTGTCCCTTATTGCAAAAGCTTATTGTATCCCAAGGTGATATGGTAATACGAGGTGAACTTGTAGGTTCTAGAGTTCTGATGTGTGGATTTTGTTCATTTGGAGCAGCATCTACATTTAAAATAAGGGTCATTACTCATTCAGTATAAACGTCACCATCTTATCAACAACTTTACATTTACTTCATGTTGATAAAAATGGTAATCCTGCAAACAAAGGGGTCCATTTTTGACATAATCTAAAGTTGCAATGTGAAGGGCTAAATGCATCTGGAAAACCTAGGTGTCCTCCTTAGCAGAAAACACTTTTTAATCCAGGGTTATTTCCATTAGCAAAGACATCTTCAAAATTGGGTTTATTTTCTTTAAAGTATATATTTTTAAAATCACTTCTTTTGTTAGCTGCCTGAGATCGAGCGTTGGTTTTATTCATCATGGTTCACCCCAGGGACCAGGAGACACCCTTCCTAAGAGAATGTATCACGGAAGGACATTGCTGTTATCTCAGTGTTGCCTGTCTGAATGGAATGACACAGTTCACACAATCAGGGTAGGCGAGAGAGGGGTCCAAGTTAACAAGTCTATGTCACTGGGGTCCCTTGTTCTATCACACACATCCCCTTCTGAGCATGTGAACCAGATGCTCTCTGGTCATGTAAGACCAGGACTTGGCATCCAGGAGAACTTCTTGCCTTTTGTTTTTATCTGCTGCTAACACCTGCCTCATTCCCTTTAACTCCCCCAAGAGCCTTCTACGTGGCATTCAGAGGAAAAAAAAAAAAAAAAAGTGGAAAAACTGATTAGGAATTTGGAAGATGAGAACCTGCCATTCTGCTCTATTTCTGACAACTACAGAGATTAGATGCTCAGTACCACCCAGGGGAGGCGACTGTGGCAAGGGTAGAGCTTGTCATGCAAAATAGTTTATTTATTGAGCTCCAACATTTAGATATAAGCTTTCACTGCTTCATGCCAAGATGTCCTCCTTTCCCCCCATGTTGCTCAAAGGAGCTGTCAGGTCAGGAAAGGGGAAAAATGAAACAAATGCTTTTTCTCTTTCAATTTCCCAGTGGGGGAGCCCTGCTGAAATGCCAGGCATGCCCTGCTGCTTTCTGCATCAACAGATGGCAGATGGCTGCTTTTCTTGTGTTTGTTTCCCATTCAGCAAATTGCAGGTCACATCTGGTCTAGCCTCTGCTTGGTCTGAGAAGATGGGAGTTCACATTCTTTATAGGTGGCTGGCTTAAAAAAATAAAGAAAAAAATGTGTGAAAGAGAGAGAATAGAAATAAAAGAGAAAGACAGAGAAGCCTTTAAAAGGGTGACAAGGAAATCTGAACAGCTGGTATGATTTCAGTACCAGTAAACCATGTAGGCAGACCCCAGCCAACAATGAATGGAACCAATTCAGAGACAGCCAAGCAATCCAGGACAGTAAAGAATAAGCTTCCAGATGTAGCAGAGAAGATATACACACAATTCAGTTTACCCTCCACAGATGCTATTCCTGACCTTTTTTAAACCTTGATTTTTAAAGTAAGTTTTAGGAAAATTATTTATGCTTTAGAGTTTTAAAATACAGTTCTATTATATTGCTCTAAATCACCCTGGCTCCCATTAGAAGATGGTTAACATTGACCAACATTCTGTTAAATGGCCACCCCGGCAAAATGGCTGCCAGAGGAATCATGGTTACGTGCTTCTGGGCAGTAACAATGTTTCTGAGCTAAATTCTTGGTGTAAAGAAATGGTACTCAAATTTGGATGCTCATGATAATTACCAGCTGTGGACATTAAATACGTAGACATCAGAACCCCAGCTATTCTGATTCAGTGGCTCTAAAACAATCATCCTAAAATTCACTTTGCATAACAATTCCCTTGCATATTTGTTAAATACACACGTTCAGGACTACACCTACACCATCTATGATTCTGATTTAGCTGTTCTGGAGAATGAGTTGATAATGTACATTTTTAATAAATATACCAAGACTTTTTTATGTCAGCGAAGCTTGAAGAACATGCATATTAAAGTTAAGGCTTGAAGATCTTTCTATTTAAAAAGCCACACCGATAGTTCGGGTGTCAAAAGATAAATATCTAATTATATTATTGGTTGACATTTGGTAATGATGTCTAGATTATACAGCATTCAACCTAACATAGATATTTTATCATCAAAATGTTAGGTTTTAACCCTGGTCATCTTCAAACACTTTGAACGCTCCCAAAGAAGAAACAAGGAGAAAGATGTGTATTTGTATTGGCTTGTACAGTCAGTTGTATTCTAATATTTGTTTTGAAAATGCATACTTGTTCCAATGTGTTTAATAAATGTGTTTAATATATTAGGGAACAATTTGGGCATAACGTGAATTTCATGTTTGCTTATGATGATTTTGTCTGCAAGAAACACCAGGAAAACTCAGAAAACTGCATCCAGATGAACTAAGTAGGAATGTACGAAATATTCAGGTGTGCGCGCGCGTGCACACACACACACACACACACACACACACTAAACACCACTATCAGCTACATTCGTTTACCTCTTGTGTTAGGGGCCACATCTGTCCACATCTGGTATTATAACTTTCAGTCTGATTTCAGATAACATATGTTCCACTAAATCACCGTAACTCATAAGATACAACCCTTCAGTCATAACCCCACGCTGGCTCCTCTTTTTAACTAGTCTTGCTTCTCTTCTCAGCCTATTTTTCTCTTTTCACTGATATTTTTCTTTCTCTTACTGTATTTCTACCTCTCTTTCATCCTTTCCCCTGGCACACAGGGTGGCAGGCATGGGAGTCAAGTGCGTAGGCCAATGACAGCATGATTGCCCATTTACACAAGGAAACTTTAGGTCTTTTTCAGGTAAAGAGTAATTTATTATAACGTTGAGGCGTTTCTTAGCCATTTAACATGTGTCAAATTATGCTGCTACTCTTACTAGTTCCCTAACTTTTTTATGTGTTACTGTCAACATTTTTTACTACTGCATCCCTATTCTTGTATTTACCTTAAGCCCCATTACTTTTTAATAAGTTATATTTATAGAGCAGTTTTAGATTCACAGAAATTATGAAGAAAATGGAACTATGGGAATTACGAATTCCCATGTACACCAAACTCAATTTCCCTTATTACTAACATCTTACATTAGTGAGGCACATCTGTCACATATTTGAGCCCATATTGCTACCTTATCTTTCAGTAAATTCCATATTTTACTTAGATTTCTTTAGTTTTTCACTAATTTTATTTCTCTGTTCCAAGATCCCTTCCAGAACACCCCATTATATATAATCAACATGTCTCCTTTGGTTCCATTTGTCTTTGCCTGTTTCTCAGGTTTTCCTTGTGTTTTACAACTTTTATACAGTTAAGAGGAGTTTTGGCCGAGTGTTTTGTAGAATATTCTTCAACTGAGATGTATCTGATGTTCTTCTCCCAGGATGAGACTAGGGATATAAATTTTGAGGAGGAACCTACGCAGGTAAAATGCCATTTCTTCACTTTATGGCAAGGGTACACACTATCAACACAATTCATGACTATTTATGTTAATCTTGATCACCTGCATGAGGTTGGGTTTGTCAGGCCACTCCCAATGTAACCGTACCGTTTTTTGTTTTTTGTTTTTTTGTGTTTTTTGTTTTTTTATCTCCCTTTGCTTGCTGTGCTCTTTGGAAGGAAGTTGCTAGGTGCACACTAAGTACATCCTACACTTAAGGAGGGAAAATTTCCACTTCCCTAAGGACAATATATCTACATAAATTGTTTTGAATTCTGCACATAAGATTTCTCTCTTCTCCTCCATTTATTTGTTTATTAAAGCATTTGTATCTCGTTGTGTGTGTGTCTGTGTGTGTGTGTTTCTAGCATTTCCTTACTTTCTGGCACTACCACATGTTCCAGGTTCATCTTATGTGTATCCTCCACAGTCCTAGAATTAGTCATTTCTCCAAGAAGACCTGGATCCTCTTTTTTTGGAGAATGGTATTAAAAAACAAGATCTGGGTGTTAGTTGTATTTGCTGCTGCTCAGGTGTCCTTGTTTCTAGGCCCTCTCTGGGGAGAGAGCAAGAAATATTATGGGTGTATCCTAACCTGTGTTAGGGTTGATATGTTATTGATATTGTTATTATTGATATATGCACATATCAATAAATATGTCTGTGTAAACATGTGTATCTATACAAAGCAAAACATGAGTTCATAATGATGTCTTCAACGGTAATGCATCATAACGTGGATCGTTTTAGCCTCTTTCACTTGCTTATCTATAACATCCCAGTACATTAGTAATAAATCTGGCTCCCACCATGTGCCATTAATTTACTTACTTGTTCACTCCCAACGTACAATATAGCAGTATCAGAACTGTTAACCCGATATATGCATAGGGATTAATTTTATCAACTCGAGTGTTGTTCTTAAGCATACACTCTTCTGCCTTTCCTTTCACAAACTTCACCTACCTCCAGAGCTACTTAGGTCAACAACTTTCCACCTCCGCCTCATCTTTCGTGAGATCATTTTAAACATTTGCAATGCAGTGAGATTGCTTTATCATCATTTGCATTCTATTTTAGAACCCCAAACTTCCTAATTTTTAAAAAATTTGCATAGATTAAAATTCACTCTGTGTGCAGTAAAGATCTATGGTTTTTGACAAATGCATAGTGTCTTGTATGTGTAATTACAGCATCATACATACCTAGCTTCACCACCCTAACAAATTCCGTGTTTCACCCATTCAACACTACCGGGGTCCCGTGGTTTCAACTGCTGGCAACCACGGATGTTACTGTAGGTATAGTTTTGCCTTTTCCAGAATGTCATGTAATTGGGACCATATATTATGTATCCTTTCAGATGGACTTCTTACATGTAGCAATATACATTTAACATTCATCTATATCTTTGTGTGGCTTGTCCATTCACATTTTTAAATAGTGGGAAAATATTCCCTTGTAGGGATGCACTAGTTGTTTGTCCATTCACTTACTAAAACACAACTTGGTTGCTTTTTTTGGCATTATGGATAAAATTGCTATAAACATTCACATCAGGTTTTTGTAGAAACATATATTTCCAAATCAGTTTGGTAAATACCTAGGCATGTGATTACTGGATCACACGGTAAGATATATTTACCCTTGTAAGAAACTACAACACAGTTTTCCAAAATGAGTGCATAACAATGCATTTTTACAAGCAATGAATGTGAGTTCCTGTTATTCTTCATTATTACTGGGAATCAGTGTTCTCAGGTTTTTTTGTTTTGTTTTCTTAATTTTAGGCATTGTAATAGATATGTAGTGGTATCTCATAATTGTTTTAATTTCCTTTTCTATACTGAAAACTCATGTTGAACATCTTTTTTTTTAATGACTGTCTGAATATCTTCTTTGGTGAGGTGTCTATTCAAATCATTGACTTTTTTTCTGATTAAGTTATTTTCTGGTTAATGATTTTTGGGAGTTGTTTGTATATTTTTGGACACTAGCGTCTTATCAGATATGTGTTTCACAATTTTTTTTTTCCAATTTGTGACTTTTACCCCCACTTTTTAAGCAGTGTTTCACTAGAATATTTTGTTTCAAAAAAATCCCAATTGGGGAATGTTTATTTCATGGATTATGTTTTTTATTTTAAGTCTAAAGACTCATTGACAAACTCAGGGTTACCAACATTTTCTTACATTATATTCTAGAAGTGTTATAGTTTTTCATTTTATAATTATGTCTATAATCAATTTTGAGTTAATTTTTATGTAAGGTGAAAGTTGTGTCTAGATTCATTTTTTGTTGTTGCATTTAATATCCAATTGTTCCAGCACCATTTGTTGAAAACTATTGTTTCTGCAGTGAATTGACTTGCTCCTTTATCATAGATCAGTATACTATATTTCTGGGCTCTCTTTTTTGTTCCACAAATGTATTTGTGTATTCTTCCACCCATACTACACTATCTTGATCACTCTTGAAATTGGGTAATTTCAGTCCAACTTTGTTCTACTTTTTCAGTGACTTGTTTGCTATTCTGATGCTTTTCGTTTCCATATCAACTTTACAATTGGTTTGTCAATATCGACAAAATAGCTTGCTGGGATTTTGATAAAGATTTAATTAAATCTATAGATCAAGTTGGGAAGAGTTAACATCGTAACAATATTGACTTTGAGTTAAGAATATCTAAGAAAATGGGTTACAAGTTACAGAGTATAGCTCTATTTATTAGATATTCTTTGATTTATTACGTCAGAGTTTGTAACTTCCACATATACACCCGGTAAGTAGTTTGTTATATCTGTACCTGAGCATTTTACCTTTTCCGACCCCCTCTCCTTTTTCTCAAAATTTAAATTCCAATTGTTCATTGCTGGTATATAGGGAAGCAATTCACTTTTGTATATTAAATTTGTATCCTATTGTAATATATTTGATTATAAGTTCCAGAAGTATTTCCATTGATTCTTTAGGATTTTCCATAGATCATCAGGCATTCAAGGAACAAAGAAAGTTTTATTTATTCCTTCTCAATCTTTTTTACCTTTTGTTTTCTTTTTCTTTTCTCTTTTTGCATCAGTTAGAGCTTCCAGAATGAAAGTGAATAGAGTGTTAAGAAAGAATATCTTTGCTTTCTCTCAATTTTAGGAATAAAACATCCAGTCTTTTACTAGGTATGATGTTAGCTGTAGGTTTTTTGTAAATATTTGTTATTCAATTTAGGAAATTCTCTTCTATTCCTATTTTTCTGAGAGTTTTTATCATGGAGTGCTGTTGAATTTTTTCAAGTGCTTTTTCTACATCAGTTGACATGATATATAATTTTTCTTCTTTACTGTTGACGTAGTAGATTACATTGGTTTTCAAGTATTGAACCAAACTTGCACACATGGAATAAAATCCACGTAGTCATTATGTATAATTTATTTTAGACATTGTTGAATTTAATTTGCTAATACATTCAGAGGATTTTTGTGCCTAAGTTAATAAAAAATATTGGTCTGTAGTTTTCTTTTCTTATAGTGCCTGTATTTCACTTTAATATTGAGGTAATTTTAGCTTCATAGGATGTGTTAGGAAGTATTCTCTCTGCTTTTATTTCTGAAAGAGTTTGTGGAGAATTGGTGTCATTTATTTCTTAAATATCTACCTTCTTTTGTGATTTTTAGATAATTTATTGTCTTAAAAGAAATTGAACTATTTCATTGACGTTATCAAGTTTGTGGGAATATAGTTGTCGATTATATTCTTTCGTTATCCTTTTAATGTCCAAGGTATGAGCAGTGATGATTCCTACTTCATTTCTGATATTTCTGACATTGGTAACTCGTGTCTACTTTTTTAAATATTGGTTAGTCTTGTATGATGTTTATGAATTTTATTGATCTTTTCAAAATACTGGATTTTACTTTTGTTCATTTTCTTAGTTGTTTTCCCATTTTTAATTTCGTTGATTCTGGTCTATTTTGTATTGATTCTTTCTTTCTCCTTCTTTTAGGCCTAAACGAGTCTTCTCTCTCTAGTTTCCTTTGGTGAAAATGTAGGTTATTTTTATTAGAACTTTCTGCCTTTAAAATCTTTTAAGGTTTATTTAATGGACCAGAATGTGGCCTATGTGAATAAATGTTCTATGTAAACAAGAGAAAAATACATACAGACGTTCGTCGATCTATGATGGGGTTATGTCCTGATAAACCCATAGTAAGATGAAAAATGCATTTAACGCACCTAACCTGCTGAACATTATAGCTTAGCCTACCCTGCTTAAACCTGTTCAGAACAATTAAACTGTAACTTACAGTTGGGCAATTATCTTGAATTTCAACTCAAGAGTAATAGCCGTTTCTTCCTCCTCTCACCAGAAGCAGGGGACAAAAATGGGAGTTTTGTATACATGATGGGATGCAAAAACACAAAACACAATATCCAAAAACCACTGACAGCACAGTATACATACTATAGAGTATCAGTTCTTTACCCTCAGGATCTCATGGCCAGCGGGGAGCTGCAGCAGCTGGCTGCCGCTACCCAGCGTCACCAGAGATTATGTTACCACGTATCACCAACCTGGGAAAAGATCAAAGTTCAGAATTTCAAGTGCAATCTCTACTGAATGTGAATCACTTTTGCACCATCGTAAAGTGAAAAAATCCGAAGTCGAACAACATAAATTGGAGACCATCTGCATTCTGTTCTTGTTTGACAGAGTATTTTGTAAATATCAATTAGATGAATTTGATTGATATTGATGTTCAAGTCAACTATATTCTATGCGACCTATCAAAAACATTGACTTCTCCAACTATTATAATTAAATATGTCAATTTCTCCTTGTACTTCTACCAGGTGTATTTCCTTATTTATTTTGACAGTCGGATATTAGTTGAATACGTGTTTAAAATAATTGTCTTTTTGTAGATTATGCCAATTTATCCTTACGCAATGCTCCTTTTTTCCCCTAATTATTTTCTTTGTTCTGAAGTCAGCTTTATTTGTAATTAATATAGGTATGCCAGCTTAATTTTAATTGGTATTGTCATGGTATATCTTTCCTCATCCTTTTATTTTAACTTACCCATATCTTTATATTTAAAATGGGTTGCTTATAAATAGCTGGGTCTTGTCTGTATCATTATTGTTCATTAACCAATAACATTAATTATTAATTCAATTATTAATCGATTGTCTTTGATTAATATAAATCGATAATCTTCTATTATTATAGTTATTTATTAATTGATGTTATCAGTTATTTATTAATATTAGTTTATTCATCATCTGATAAATCTGCCTTTTAATTATTAGATTTAGATAACTCACATTTAAAGGGATTATTTAAAGAGGTGGATTCATACCTACCATGTAAGTAGCTATTTTCTATTTGTTGCATTTATTCTTCTCCCTCCCTTTCCCTGTGTTCTCTGGCTTTGACTATTTTATATGATTCCATATTATTTCCTCTTTTATCATCTCAATTACACTGTAAAAAAATTAGTGCTTTCCGTAGAACATACAATATATATTTTTAATTAATCTAGGTCCCCCTTGAAATAACACTGCACTACTTCACATGCCATGCAATGTGTTATCACAGAGCATTCATAATTCCACTCTCCTATTTGTTATGACGAGATTGCTGTAATTCATTTCAATTATCTTTATGCTAAAATTGTAAAACCTTAAGTGGATGGCTCTACTATTAAATTACAAGATTTTTTTCTTTCTTTTTATATCACCTTTATACACTGATATGTTACAATTTTCAGAGGAGCAATGTAAATAGACGATAGATAATAAATAAAACCAAGAGCTGTAAAGTTTCATTCCAACTCTGAGGTCCATCTGTCCTCTCCTAAAATCACTAGTTTCAGTTTCCTACTCAGTATAATGGGATTAAAAAAACATTAAATAATTTTATAAGAAAAAATATTCTCAGAGTACGGTATCTGATGGTATAGTGCCTAACACAAAATGAACTCTTTCTGATTATAACTACTTTAGTATAATTCATCATAACTGCATAATTGGGGGCATTTTCCCTCTCATGCAGTTTCTTCCATCCAGTTTCTGACTGCGAGTTATGCTTTCTCCATTGTTCCTAAATTCTTTCTTCCTCACTTTGTTCCTCTTTTTACTTTTCAAGACTCAACATCCTTCAAACTATCTAACTGAGGTACTTATTTTCTAGACCATTTGTTCATCATTTTTTTGTCAAATACAGTACTTGCTCACTCCATGCCTGGCACTTTATCAGGAAAATGGGGGAAATTATAGAACTTATATTAGAAACTTAGTGTGAAGATTAAACAGAAAGTCCATATATGATGTACTTAGTACAGTGTTTGGCACATAGTAAGTTCTCAGTAAAGTTTAACTATTATATAGTGTGATTTGACAACTTCTGTGTATGTCTGTATATATGTGTATCTGTACATTTGTGTACATAGGCTTTTACATTGCATGAGGTTCTTAGCAATATTTTACCAATACTCTCCATTCCAGTTATACTGGGCTATTACAAGTTAATGTGTTATGCTGGTTTTTCTCATAAGCAAGGCTTCAGACAAGAATTTAAAAAGTGATTTAGCTGTCAATCCCAGGGAGCACCTGTAGGGGAGTGGATATGTGAGACAAGGAAAGAGAGAAAGCCAATCCAGGTTGCATAAAAGAGCAGGTTACTGTGATGGACTATGCTCTTGTAGAACTCGGGGAGACTTACCTCAGAGTTTTCCCACCAAGAATGCAAGGAAGTTATGGTATTTATCAACGAGTTCCAATTCACCACTGCCTGAGGACAGTTCCCTGGGGGCACTAATTCCCTCGCACCTGTGTCTGCATGATATGTCTGAATGAGATCATGATATAATATCTGCAGCAGGTGTCCTGATTTTTCATGATAAGATATATGTGGCTGTCCTAACACCCTGTCTTCTATAACATCTACATTACTGAATTTTAGTGATTAACTTTTCTCCTACCAAACTTGTCTCTAAGCTCCAAAATGTCTCGGACACCAGGGTTGCATGCCCAGAGTTTTTCATAGAATTCGGCACATAGTTTCTTCTCAACAGCCATTAGTAAAAAAAAAAGATGTTTGTTTTCTACTGTCAAATCTTAAAAGACTTTGAGCACAATCAAGGCTGATTAAAATGATATTCAATGAATACCTATCAAAGCACATATTTGAGGTCAAAATGTTTGCCTTTGTTCACAGATGAACTTATATGCACTCCAATAAAATGCTTTTTTTTCTTTTGTGATCATTTTCAACAATCATAAAAAAGATTCTTTTAATGTAAGTTTCTAATATAACAGAGATCATCTGGGTTTTTTTCTCTACCATTCTCTATGTTATTCTCCATTCTAAGTGTGTACTCCCCTGTGTGTCACTTTATTCTATGTGATGCCATTAATATCACTTACAAAGGTTGAGAGTAGTTCATGCTTAAGTCATTTAAAGTTATTCACACAGAATCTTCTTTGTCGTGCACAGGAATAAAACGCAGCATGAAAGCTTCGACCCAGTCATCATCGTAGCTTTTTTTCTGAGTATAGGAGCTCTCTACATTTCACAAATGAGTATAATGTATCAAAAGATGCAATTACTAGAACCCTAGCATTTACTAGTTTTTCACATTTACCACTGTAAAAATAACACAATCTTCTATAAGAAGAACAAAAAAGATGTAGCTATAGATGATACCCATCCTTTGCCTGTTTAATGATAAATGCCTTCAGAGAATCACCACACCACCACAGGGAGCTTGAGTGGAAACAATAGATGATAGGTAGACAGATAGATAGACAGATGATAAATACTGATAGAGTTGGAATGCTGTAATATCCTTGCTTTTTCCATTAATTGTGTTAAAGTTAAATAATATTTTTAGAGCCTTTTAATTGATCTTAAATATGCATGTCAAATTTATAAAGAGAACTATTTCAGCAACTATGGCCATCAATACTGTGTTTCCCCAAAAATAAGACCTAGCTGGACCATCAGCTCTAATGTGTGTTTTGGAGCAAAAAATAATATAAGACCTGGTATTATATTATATTATACCCAGTCTTATATGATATATTACATAAGACCCAGTCTTATTTTAAAATAACATGTTGTTAAAATAAGACTGGGTCTTAAATTAATTTTTGCTCCAAAAGACGCATTAGAGCTAATGGTCCGGCTAGGTCTTATTTCTGGGGAAATATGGTAGATATCTATAGGTCAAGCTTTATTTTCATGGTTTCTTTTGAATATACAATCAGAATTCTCTTTCCTTGAGAAGAGTTGTGGGAATAGAACTTTAAAAATATTGAGAAGGAATTGCAAACTCTTGATGAGAGATGAACTTAGCTATTTTCTTCATGTTTTGGGGTTTTATTTTATCCATACTCTGAATATTATTTAATCCTGGTGATATTTTTATCTCTAGATATTTAAAAATATCTAATAAGGCTTAAATTTAATATCATATATTGATATTAGTTGTCGTATACATTGTTGCAGTCCTTTAAAATTAATGAATAAATGAAGTAGAGCATTAATTACATATTTAATTTATACATTTTGCTTCAAAACAGGAAATTAAACATTGTTTTTTCATAGAAAAAGCAAAAAGAGATTCTTCTGTAAATATTTAATTCTCATTTCTGACCTCCTATATTCTCCAAAACTAAGAATTACAAAAGCATTAATTGTGAATTCTATTAGAATTTAAATGTTATAGAGCCAGCATATGTTAAGTTCTGTCCAATATTTTTTGGACAATTTGACTTACTTACAGTAATGATTAATTTGCTAATATATAAAGATATTTAAATTCATTCACAATTGGATAGATTGTCTACAAAGATGGCCATCAAAATTCTTTCCATCTTTGTGTTTTTATACCTCTTCTTCAATCAGAATTTGGAGACTATCAGCACCAATTGAACCTGAGCTGGCCTTACGACTTGCTTTGACCATAAGAATAAAGCAGAAGTGATGAAATGCGAGTTTCAGAAACCAGGTTTTAAGAGACCTAGTTACCTCCCCTTCTGCTCTCTGAAACCCAAACAACATCCAGTAAGGAAGCTAGTCTAGATCTCTGGAGGATGAAAAACCACATGGAAGAAAACCTACATGCCCCAGCCAAGAGCCAGCATCAATGCCAGGCATTCAAGTAAGATCGTTTTGAGATTGCCAGGACCAGCTGCTTCCATCATTGATTTTAACAAATGAGTGCAAGGGAGACCAACAGAAGAATTGTCCAGCTGAGATCAGTCAAGCAACAGAGTCATAAAAAAGCATAAATTGTTTTTACTTAAAGCCACTTTATTTTGTGGTAACTTGTTTTGAAATAGCACGTAACTAATACAAAGAAGAAAAAAACAAAGTTTAGTCTAAATTTAACTGATTCTACTTAATCAGAAGCATTACAGATTTTAGAAGATTATTTTCTGTCACTTGGTTTTTGTAATGCAGGGACTCAGCTCCCACTATCTGCACAAGAATGCTGGATACGGTGAGGCCAAAAAGGAACAACAACGGAGACATAGATAGGGCACTCATACCACTATATTCTTGATGGCAGCTGGTGGAGACACAAAAGCAAACATCCGCCAGTCCCCCCACAAGGGGTCTTCCTGCACCATAGTCTTGCTGGCGGCCCAGTGAGACACAGGAAGTAGGATCAACAGGATCGCAATTCACATTCCGCACTTGCTAACCTAGCCACGGCAGTGCTAAGTTCCCCCACACCAGAACGCAAGATATGGTGAGGTCACAAAGGAACACCAACGGAACCATAGATAGGGGAGTCATGCCACTATATTCTCGCTGGTGGCTGGGTTGGAAACACAGGAAGTAGGAGCCACAATCTGCCGTCTGCTTCTCTGCCAACCAACCAACGCCCTGGCATAGTGCAGTTATATCAGTGGCTAATGGCTAACTGGTTACAGCTGATGGCCAACTAGTCACAGCTGATGGCCATCTACTACCCAAGCCAGCACCTTTCCACGTGAGGTCGAGAGCCTGGAAATTGCTCTCTGGGACTTCATCCCTACAGTTTCCTGTTTGCATCTCCTCATGATTAAGTTTTAAACAATTTTTTTGCATAGTAAGGCCTAGCTCTGAAACTAAATGGTAAGATCAATGCATGTCAAAGAATTTTGAAAATAGTCAGCAATATATGATACATTCAAAAATAAAAATATGTTGATAAAGCCTATAGCAAATTTTCTTCCCTGTGTTACTTGGAACAAAAGCCTGTTTAGCACTAACCTCGGGGCCATGGTCATGAGGCCACTTCTGGAAACATTTCTATTTGAGAAATTTGTATTGGAAGAGACAAGCCATATCCTTAAATTCTCATTGAGAGGTATTACATCATTGAAGTTTTATCCCTATGAAATATCAAAATAAAGTAAATTTCACAGTGGAATTTTGTCTTTACTGATTTGTTAATTAGTGACAGGTGGTGCATTAGTCAAGATGAAAACTGATTACTAAACATTGTCTCATCTCATAATACTTGTAAGTATGGAATGGAGACTTACGTTGGTTGATAATTTAAACAGTGGACAGAAAAGTTCAGACTTGTGCTGGTCTTTGGGCAAATGCCACCTGTCTTCAAATCAGGCTGTTCATTAGAGCCTATTCCAGCAGACTAATTCCTATAAGGTATTCTGATACGCTCGCTCTTAGGGTGGTAAACCATGGCCTTATATCAAGGGCAGTGCTTCATTACTAAAATCACCCTGGGGGGATCCTGAGACACCCATGAAGTCACCTCTTTATAACTTGGTAACCACCCTCTGCATGATAGTGTCACCATGATAGTGTCATGCAATGCCTCCTTCCAGCTCCAGAGTATCTGGGTGTACTCCTTGGACCAAATACGTTGTAAAAATTTAAATTCTCAAGCTACTTCCACAACCTACTAAATCAAAATGATTACAGAGAACCTGGGAATCTGTATTTTAAACAAGCACAGCCGCTTGTCATTTTCTTTCTTTTTCCAATGAAATCATTGGCAATGTCTACTGTTTGAGTCATGCATTTTATCTGAGCTAACCTGTGTATCTCATTCACGCTAATGTGCTACTAAAGGAGGGATGCTTAATATTAAAAGCCTCCCCAATACTATTTACCTTTTTATGTTACTCTTCAGTGACTTACATTTCTCATGTTGGATTTCCACATTCATGATGAGAGAGATTTGAGGTTCTGTGTGGATTTTTTATTTCCCTCCCACTGCATATGAGAGCATGTCCCGGCCACTCCTAGAGAATCCGTACATCATGTCAGTGAGGAAGAAGCCCTCCACCGATGATTCCTTACCGTGCAGGGGCACAGTGATCTGTATTAGAGATAAACATTTATGATGTGTAAAACTGCAATCAATGTACTCTGAAATCTGCCATGTCATATAGCCACTTTTTATGCGGAATAGTCCTTAGTGTAGAAAAAATGATGCAGCTGGTTTGATTAAGCTGACAGCATCAGGATATGTAAGATTATACGATGTGACTACTTTTTTCTATACTTCATCAGCCAAACATGAAGACAAACTGTATTAAACTAGCAGCTCTCCAGCTGAACAGAGTTTAAATTGTTAGTGTGAAGCTGAAACTTAATAATGCCAGAATAGGAGCCAGGTTTTATTATTGGTGATAGAGTTTGGGTGGATAAATGTGAACCAATGCCTTTAAAGTCTCCAACTTTACATTATGCATGAGATAAGATGAAATGGGGGAAAAAAACCAAAACTATAGCAATAGGGTGCTGTAAAAATAAAAGAGATATTAAAAACCAAAGCATTACAAAGGTCAGCTTCTCTATGAGAAGACAAATAGATCTGCATTTTTAATTAAATCATGTAGTTGGAAAAATAATTTATATGCCATCTTGTCTTATCCTCAATTTATGGAAGTGAGAAAAGACAATTGAGACAAATGGATTCTCTCTCTTTGTCGTCGCTTTTCTGTGGGATCTTGGGCAATCAGACACGTCTCTGCACTGCAGTTTCCTTCTATGTAAATTTAGGTTATTAAATGAAATGACTTGAGAATGTTTAACTGGAGAATTTTGTTGATAATCCATGGAGATTTAGTGTGTATAAATAAGCTATTTTAAAGATAACTACAGTCTATCCTCACAGCATTTAAGATAGAAAAAGTATTTTATGGCAGCTCAATAAATTATTAATTTTATTGAGCTTTAAATTTGTTAGTTACTACGCTAAGCTATTAATATGCATGTTCTATTTAATATTTGCTGCAACATTAAGTTGTAGTATTATTACTTTTCCTTTTTAACAGTGGAGCTGAGGCTTAGGGAGTATAACTTGCCCAAGATCTCACAACTGGTAACAGCTGGAGCTTGGTTACCCCAGGGATTTTGACTATGGATTCTGTGATCTTAATGAATGTGCCATGAAACAAAATTAGCACCTTACTTTATGCTTGATGAGTTCCAATGTCAGAACAATAAAGTCCTCTGTAAATTGTCTACTAAATACTTGGAATAAATTCCAAATTACAGCAAGTTTTGTCTTCCTTGCTACCTGATCTTATTCAAAGGTTAGTATCTGGCAGACATGCTCTGAAAATGAAAGTAATGAAGGGGGATTAACTATACCAGATATGTAAACATTCTGTAAAGCCTCTAAAATTAAAATAGTGTAGAACCATATGAATAGACAAGCCAGTGAAATAGAGTAAAATACGCAGAAAAAGATGCAAAGAACACTTGAAAATTTCTTATATGACAAGACTGGCATTTCAAATATTGCAAAATAGATGAACTTTTAAGTAAATGGTATTGAAACAACTGTGTAGAAATTCAGGCAAATGAAAAATTGGATCCATAGCACATACCATGCAAGAGAATAAACCCTAACAATTTCAGTGGTCTAAATGTGAAAATAAAATCATATAAGTCTGAGATGATTCATTTGTTACCTGGGATTGGAATCAGCTTTTCTAAATTTGTCTCAAAACTCCAGAAAAAGTAAAAGATTAATAAGTTGGTTCCACCAAAGCAAAAAAAAAAAAAAAAAGTTTTAAATGAAACACCAGAGGCAAAATCAAAAGACAATAACATACTGGGAAAAAATATCTGTAATTGTTATCTTAGGTAAAGGACTAATAAAAGCAAAACAAAATATTGGCAATTCCCAAATCGTGTAAACACACTCTCTTTAGAGAGATGAGGGGAAAACAGATTTCAAAATTAATCATGGGAATGTAAAATGAAACAAATGCTATGAAAATGTTTATAACCTTTTATCATTTTATCCATGAATCCCATTTCTAGAATTTTGACATGAAAATATTACACCAAAAATATAAGCAACCTATATACCCAGTTATTTAAAGCGAAATACTGAAAACAACACAAAAATTCACCCACAAGAGATTGAATATAATCCAGTATACACACACAATTAAATACTAAGAAATCATTTTTAAAAAATGAATGAGAAAAGTTTATATTTAAATGTGTAATTAACCATACTGTCCCTCACCCTCCAATAAGACATATTTTACTGTTATCCCAGAAGAAAGGAGAAGTAAATCTTATAATTTTTCCAATATATGTCTTTCTCTTAGTTCATGATGTATTTCCTTTGTATTTGACAAGAAAATCCAGAAGAGCAAGATGACAAAGAAAGCTACTCCTCAGGTATTTATGAGTCATATATTGTCATGTTGGGTCTCTGGTCCCGTTCCCCGCATAAGAACACAGGATATGGTGAGGCCAAAAAGGAACACCAACGGAGCCAAAGGTAGGGAGTTCATACCACTATAGTTTCACTTGTAGCTGGGTTGGAGATACAGGAAGCAGGCTCCACCCAATGCACAATCTGCCATCCGCTTCTCTGCCAAACAACCAACCAACTACTGTAGGCACGACAGTTATATTAGTGGCTAATTGGCTAACTGGTAATAGCTGATGGCCACCCAGCGACAGTGGATGGCCATCTGATTACAGCTGATGGCCATCTAATAACCGAGCCAGCACCTTCCCACGTGAGGCCAAGAGCCTGGAAACTGCTCTCTGGGACTCTGTCCCCATATATGTAAAAAACAATTATTTTACAATAATCTTAGGAGAAAATAAAATTTAAATTTAAACAATAATGGCTACTGACACACATTTGTAGAAAAATTGTAAGCAAATCTCCTAAATTGTGATTTTTGTAGCTTTTCCCATTAACTGATTCAGTTCTTCCTATGCTCACAATTTTAGAATATTTCCAAAAACTCTCTTCTAGCTCAGTGTAGGCTTCTGTCATTTTGCCTTTGTGTAAATCACTGTGAGATTAGAGATGCCATAATCATTCAGAATATATACTAAGTATAACAAATATAGAGCCAAATTTAAGGTTATATAAGCATATATCTAAAAGCTACTCATGAGAAGAAATGAAAAAGCAATTTTAGTCAATAAAAATAGAGTTTTTGCTTGTTTTAAAGGTTACCGAATGAGGACAAACTTTCTATAATAAATATTATAGAGTGATAGCCACAAAATGGCTAAGTAAGAAATTTCAAAATCTATCCCTCCATAAAAGCAACTAAAATACTAGAAAAACTACAGAATCAACTTTTTGGGACTCTGGGACCAAAAGCACCTCAGGAAGCACTAATTCAGCTAAAATGACTGACTCAGAGTAAAACAGCAAGCTTTGTGTTGTTTTAATTTGCCCTTCTGCTATCCCCCACACCCCAGCTCAGTGGTAGCCTTGAAAATGGCCACTTAGTGGTACTAGTACAAAACAATTTTCTAGAAACACATACTCAACCAAAACAGACACAATGAGAAATAAAAAGTCAGAATAGACCGACAACAAGTAAAATGACTCAGTCAAGAATCAAAAAAAAAAAAAAAAAAAAAAAAATTCCAAGAAAAACAACTAAGCCCAGGACCAGAAGTCTTACCATATGACCTAGCAATTCCATTTCTAAATATCTAAAAATATATCTTCAAACAATCAAAAATATATCTTCAAACAAAACTTGTACAGGTGTGTTTATAGCAGTATTATTCATTATAGGCAACAAGTAGAAATCACTCAAATGCCCGTCAACTTGTGAATGGAAAAATAAAATGTGGTATATCCATTCACTGTTTTATTATATAGACACAAAAGCAAATGAAGTACTGATACATACCACAATGTATGTGAACCTTGAAAAAATGCAAAGTGAAAGAAGCCATACACAAAAGGTCAGTCATTATATGATTCCATTTATATGAAATGTCCAGAATTGATAATATTATAGAAACAGAAAGTATATTAGTCATTACCAGGGGATAAAGGAGGGGGTGAATTTGGTGGTACCAGATTTATTCTTACAAATATTTATATAAATAGTCAGTGATGCAAATATTCTGGAATTAGATAGAAGTGATGGCTGTACAACATTGTGAATATTCTAAAAACTGAATTGTTTACCTTAAAATAATTTAAATGATACTCTTTATGTTATATGAATTAATGTATTAATTAAACATAGTATTATTTAATATACTGCTTAAATTACATTTATGTTACTTTTAAAAGATAAATATATAAATTGATATATTTCACTGTTTATTTCAATTAAAATCATGAGGCAAATTTAATAAAACAAGATTCAAGATCCAAAATTACCCTTGCCTAAAGAAAATAATATTTTAAATAATGCCAAACAATGCTTTGAAAATTTTTATTTACTATTCTAGATCCTATTGCTTTCATAAGATTGAACACTTTCACACTTGACTACTACTTTCACATCGTGCATTTACTGGGCTAAGGAAGACCTAATTCTCATCGCTAATTCACTTAAATATAAGTAACTAAATAAGAATAGATCTTCTGAGGTAATGGCATATAGAAATGCAGAAAAATAAAAAAAGATATTCTCCTTTTCCTTCCCATATACACCTTTTACAAATTATTAATCCTGGGAGACATCTGCTGTCACTGGTGGTTATCTGTTCCTCCTTCCCACATCAACCTCCAGTTCTCAGCCCATAGATTCTGTCAGAACTGAATTCCCCCAGGTCTGGCTAGGCAGGTAACTAAGGTCTGGGCAATCGAACAATATAGTGTGCTGGCCGTGTGGTTAAGTCATGGGTGGATGGGTTTCAATCAGAGGTAATAACGGCAATTAACATGTGCTTGGAACGTGAACCTAGATGGGTGCTGTCTAATTCTGCAGTTACTAGCCCTACGTAGTGGTTTCAATTGGAATAAATTAAATTGAAATAAAATTAGTAACTCAGTTTCTCAGGCACTCTAGCTACACTAGTCACGTACCCAATAGGCACAGTTACTTGGCTATCATTCAGACAGTGCAGATAAAAGAAGATTTCCATCACTGCAGAATTTTCTATTGGACAGTACAACTATAGTTCATCTAAACTAGCATTGTCTCATACAGAAATAAAGGTAGCTTAAAACTGTCTAGTAGCCACATTCAAAAAGTAAAAGGAAACAGATGACTTTTTTTATAAAACATTTTATTTGACCCAGTAAATCCAAAATAGTATCATTTTAATGGGTTATAAAGGTAAAAAAATTAGAGTTTTTGCATTATTTTTTTCATAATAAGCCTTCAAAATCTGGTATGCATTTTACACTTAAAATATATTTCAATTGTGATCAGTCACATTTCAATTATTTAATAATATCATGTGATTAATGGCTGCCATATTGACCATATTGGATAGTGTGGATCTAGACTTCAGAACAGGATTTCTCAGCCTTAACACTACTGATATTCTGGGATGGATAGGTCTTTTTCTTAGGGGTGCTAACCTGTGCATTTAAAGATGGTTAGTAGTACCCTCGGACTAAACCCACTAAATGCCAGAATTCCAGTAGTTTTACACCCAGTTGTGACAAACAAAATATGTGCAGACATTGCCAATGTCCTCCGGAAAGCAAAACTGTCTGTAGTCAAGAACCACTGCTCCAGAGAAGACACTGTTCTTTCTTCTGGGACTGCTGGCCACAAAAATGAGATAAGTCTAGAGCCACTGGAGCTACCAAGTGCAAGTTGTAAAGAAAGCCAATAGCACAGGAGACAGAGGCCAAAATGGGAAAATCTGAGCCCTGATGATATGATTTCAGTCACTTGATCACGACTCACCTGAATGCGATTTTGGACATCGCAATGACATACACCAATAAAAGCCTCCTCTTGGCCTAAGCTAGTTTGATTGTTTTTTCTCTAATTTTTCACTGAAATAACACTAAATAATTTGTCACTACAAACTAAATACATAAATTTACCCATTAGTATCTCTACTTCAAAAAGTGAAGATGATTAATTCTTCCTTCCATATGATTTACGGTAGCTTTCAATTTCCTTCCAAGAGTTACCCCATACAGAATTAAAGCTAGTTTGCATGTTTTATGTTTCAGATAAATGTGTGTTATTATAGGCCTCAATATAACTCTCTGCTGAGGTATCTACATTAACTATGTCTATTATTAATAAAATCCATTTATCAAAACTCTATGATAAAAAGGGCTGCTCATATAACCTTAATTGGCTACTGCATTTATTTTGATTCTCATAATTTTCAAAAGATGAAAATTATCTGGCCAATGTGACAGCTCCCTCTGGGAGTAAAACTGCAGTTATTCTTTATGTGATTCAGTTCAATGAGCCGTACTTGACAATCACATCACCCTTGGGTGGTGCTAAAATACAGAGATGTAATCTGAATAAAGCTTTAATCATGGTGTGAACATGTGGCACCTTCTTTGTAAGGTGTTCCAGGAAAAGTGCTGTGTATTTTTCTATAAAGGATCTTCTTGATTGTCATTAAAAAGTGAAAACACTTTTTTGAAAAGATCTAGATAAAATACTTATTATTTTAAGAAGTAAAGAAGGTTAAAAGTCAGTTTGACTTGCACAAAGGAAATTTCAGCTTAATTACATCACTTCTTATGTCAATTTGGAGTTTTTTAACTAAGTCACACAATTTTCTCTCCACATAAATATACTCTGTCAGTAGTTTCATGTGTACATACTTCTCAACAAATAAAATTTGAGACTATTTTTAAAAGATACATTAGAGAAAAGCAATGGAGGGTATTTTGAATAAGAGATATGTCTCTTTTTTCTTCTTAAATTTGATATATCTACCCAGAGACCAATATTCTTCCAGGCATTTCATTTATTTATTCACTTACTCCTTTTACAGAAGAAAGTGAATATGCAAAGAATCTTTATGAAATATGACAGGTATGACTGGAAATAGCCCTTTAGCTGAGTTCATGGTCCCAAAAGAACTGATAATGCACAAAATACAATTAGTAAAACCTTCTTTGCATGGGAAAATTCACAATCATTTTTCAGTAAAATGAAACCATGTCATTTCAGAGAATTCCACAATGGTTAAGGATAAAAATGTGGTTATTTTATTCTGTAAATTGACCTGCTTTTCAAACGGCTTAGTGAAAAACAAAAATAGGCTATATCCTAAAAAGAAAGCATTTTACATGTTAGTGATAATTGAAATAAAAGTGGTACTATATTACAAGTCTACAGAACCTCCATTTTTGAAATAAATTTTTTTGTTAATATTGTGGTAAAATACACATAACATAAATTTTTCTAACTTAACCTTTTTAAGTGTACAATTCAGTAGTATTAAATATATTCGTGTTGTTGGGCAATCATCACCACAATCCATCTCCAGAACCCTTCATCTTGCAAAGCTCAAATTCTATACCCATGAAACAATAACTCCCCATTCTCCCTCCTGGAAAACCCTGTCCACCACCATTCTATTTCCTATATCTATGAGTTTGACTATTCTAGGTACCTCATGTGGAATCATACAATATTTGTGTACGTGCCATTGGCTTATTTCACTTAAAATGAAATCAAGTCATACAAATTTAATTTTAAATGTTTGGCCTGAACTATACATATTAATGATAACAAGTATTATTCAAAGGCCATTTTAATACGTTTTTTGAATTTCTTAGATTTGTTAATAGAATAATAAAAAAGTCATAGGTTGAATAAATATAAAAGCTTAAGGAGAATCTAGGCATAAATAACTCCTCAGCTATTTATTATAATACAATATGGCTCTTAAAACTTTCTTCTTGAAGAATATTTAAATATTGGTAAAATTATTAAGTGAAAAAAACTTGAAGTAGTAAGGGCATATAAGCTTGTCATTAGGGCAGTTGGTGCTTTGTGCTATGTAGCTGTATTACTAAAGTTGCCCTTGTGGTCGCGTCTTCTCTCACAGGACTTCATGGATCTCAGTTTCACATGCCAGGCACTTACTGGTAGTTTTGGAAATTGCACACTTAAACATAACACCCTTCTCAGGTAGGTATCTTACTCTACTTATAGTTTTTCTTCTAAGTCAACACTACTCTGTCTGTAGTACACATTTTTACAGGTATACTCCAAACTCCGAAAAGCAAACTTATGCACAGAAGTTCAACCACTAAAACTGGGAGAAAAACCAAGGCCTGAAAAGGCACAAAAACAGCCAAATTCCTGGCCCATGCTCTATATTTTTCTTGCTGGTCATCCTAATGCAAATTGGATTTCCCTCTGGCCCATTTGCTACAGACTTCCTCCAAAGGCCTGGAGGCACCTTTATTGTACTCTTGCTGTTCTTATTGTCAGCCAGATGTTTGAACAGGGCCATGTGCAATGTACAAGATTAATCTTCTCCTGAAAATAGCATTTCCCTAGCAGTAGTTAATCCATGACAGCAGGAAAATTAAAGGCGATCTGTTGACTTCAAGTAACATAAAGCAGGGATTTGGGATAGTGTGTCAGTCTCTTGCTTGGCCTTTGATATTTAGATCCCCTTCTGAGCCCACTTAGATATTTGCTAGACCTCCAGGTATGAGGGATTCAGCTTTGTTTGGACATCAAAGTTCAAGGGGAGAGTACAGACTGCTAACAAGCACTGGGAGCTCCAAAAGCCATGATTATTAAGCTATAATTGGTAAGCAGGTGCAGCCCAATAAATAAATCGGTAGGAGAGAGCACTCAACTTGAAAAATAAAAATAGCATCTAATTTGTCCTTTGTTTTTTATTTTCTTTCTTTTTCTTTCTTTCTTTCTTTTTTCTTTCTTTCTTTTTATAAACATAATAGTGCAAAGCTAATTAACAGGAGACACTGAGTCATTGGTTTTTCTGCAGAGGTTTCTAATTAAGGTGATAACCAATGGCAAGCAGAACAAGCTAAATATCTGTCACAAGAAACTGGATGAAAAGATCAGAGACCCTGAAATAGGGACATTTCCAGTGTGTTCGTAGCGAAGTAGAATATGTTGTGACCCTACCTCACTTTCCTCATGATACCGTTGCCCATACAGCTGACACAGCAATGTGTGGTCTGTTGCTCCAATGCCAAGGAAACCATGTCCTGGAATCCATCCTACTGGAGTGTGACTGCTTGGAGGAGTGAAGCCATTTGTCTGGGCAGTACGTAGCTCAACAGGACTTAATGGGAAGAGAATCTGATTGGCGGCACTGAACTTGCTTTGCAACAACCAGCCAGGGCCTATTTATAAGGAGCTGAGAAAAGACTGGCACTCTAGTAATGGGATGGAATTAAGCCTTATATTGAACTGCTGTGTTATGGAAGGATCTACCAAACCATTATCAGTCAGGAGTATTGAGAGTTGCACTCAATTTTAGCACACAATGATGCTTTCTCATAAAAACTGTCAGATTTCTCACTATCAGAACAAGTGCTCTTACCAATAAAATAATCCAAATTTTAAAACAATCCAAATTAACAAAAATATTCCGGTATTAGTCTGCCTCCCATTTTAAATATTGAAAAGTAACATGTGGATTTTGTTCTCTCTCTCTCTTTTTTAATTTTATTTTACACATTGATCTAAGATTTCATTCTGAACAAACTGTGTGTGAGTGTGTGTGTATTAGTTTGTATGGTGTCTTTGTTGCTGTATTGTTGTTACTTTATGACTTTTTGGTCCAAACTGGTCATTTATAAAATGAGTTTGTTGGATTAAGTAGTGTGTCAGGTCCTTTCCACATGACTGATAGCTTAGTTTCCCCATAGTTTAGTTAAAAATATGTAACAGGTTACTTCAAGCTGAAGGTTTTCATTCTTTTTCAGTATTCATGAAAGTCAAATGAGAAATTATTTTTCCCAAACTAAGGAAATATCTGAAAATGTCTTTAATAAACATATGTAACATTTTAACATTTATGCATATGTACATGAACACACCATATGGATAAATTCTCCATATATGACATTTTTGCTCTCATTAATTTAATCTCTTTGGCTTTTTCCTTGGGAATTCTCCCCATCATTGCACTGAAGCCTCATTCCCAACTGTCTTACTGTCCCTACCACTTCTAATTACTGATTTATATCTCAAATTGCACTGCACTTTAATGGGTCTATTTCTGCCCCTGGAAGTGTTGCACTATCAGAGGTGCAGCCTTTAAATGCATATTGATATATGAGATAGACCACAGGGTAGAGGGGTGTGTAGGGACCGGAAATGCTTGTGGCCATCTTAGAAAGCAGTTTACTGAGTGCTCAATGTGCATTTCAATTGGAAAGTCGGAAAGAATAAATCGGATGCAGTAGGTGACCACATTAATCTGGAAGTCCTTTAACAACTGATTTCCACCTCTTGAATATCCTGAGATAGGAAGGATTTAGGGCCCTGTCTTTACATGGCAATGATGAAACAGAAACCCAAAGACTTTAGTGATGTACCCAAAGTCACAGACAGTTGGTGAACCAACTAATAGGACTCAATGTAAATCACAGATTTGATCATTTTTGCTGGCCTTACTGTACCCTATGCTGATGTGGCAGAAAACAGAATGAGACTAATCCTCATATTTTTCATGGGCTTTATTTCCCATGGGCAAACGATCTCATGCCAGGCTGTATACCATCGTGCCACACTTTTATTTTTTAATATAAAAGCAGAACCAAATAGATGGCACAGTTGTCAAAATATCCATTTGATTATACACATAGCTACAGCTTTTGAGGACTTTAAGCTTAACAAAATGGAGTATTTGGTTTTTCAATTTGTTACTAAGAATATCATGCCAGCCCTTAAAGTCTAGATGCCTGGGCCGGTTGTTAATAACAGTGAGGTAGGAAACCTGATTTGTTTATGAAAAAGGAACATTCATGATCACAGTTGTACTTCCTGAACAGTGGTCTCATGACTCCAAGCCCAAAAATGTACTCGGCTAATTACCAAGAGCAAAAAAGAGACCGGATGCTGACTGAAAGCCAGCTCTTGGTATGCGCTGTTTAGCTAGTTATTTGTCATGCTGGTTTATTATAAATACTTACATAAAGAGACACTTAGTATACATGCTTAATTACATCACTTTTGTCCATCATGATCATAATACCTTTAAATAAACATTTTTAAAGAATTTTCTCTTTTGGAGGAATGCAGAATTTTTTCTTTCTGATATTGTAGTATTTTGTTCTCGCTTACTTGCTTTAAATTCACTCATACTGTTGGAAAGGGTTTAATTACAATCAAGCTTTGTACTTTGCTGAAACTTTTAAATACATTTGAAACGTTATTTCAGTAAAAATGTATTATTCATTTATTAATTCATTTATTACACAGATATACATCTAGATATTTACAGAAATACACATGGAGAGAGAGAGAGAGAGAGAGAGAGAGATTAGATATAGATCATGCCTACAATGTTCCAGGCAAGTTAGGACATTTGAGATAAAATGGTTCTATAAAGTACCTTTTCAGTATACTGTAACTGTTTTTCATATTAAAAGTCAAACTTATTTCTAGCTAAAAGGTGATTTATATGCAAACATTTTCCTTGTCAACCATACTACAGATGTGAAAGGGACTTCTGCTATTGGTGCAAAGAGTTAAGCAGACTTTTGTACCCATCTTTTAAATAACAGCATTATCTCTTGCATGTGACTTTGCTTCTGTTGCAAACATAAAAATCTATATCTTGGTGTCTGCTTGTGGGTCACTGAGCTAAATGGAAGTGAAAAGTTTCAAGAAGACTGAGAAGAAATGCATTCTAATAGCTGACATTTCTTAGATGAATTCAAAACTAATTTTATCGGTTTCCCAAGTAAATCTTCAATAAGCTAAAAACTTGCTATCGCAGGTCATGCATAATGGTACAATGCAATTACTAGCTCAACGCTGCCTTATTATTATTGAGGAGAACATTTGAACAATGCTAATTGAGAATCTGCTAGTTATCTCACTTAATAGATTCACTTATTTTATCACTTGGCATACAAGGTGTCAACTGGAAATAAGTGAATTTTTTTCTTTAAATATTTGAGTATTTATGTATTTATTCCAAATGCATTTTAAAATGTCTGTAATTCATAAAACAATGTAATTGTGCCTAAATACCACCCAGTACCTGTTGTTACATCAAAATATTTGAAATAAGTGGGGAGTTTTATTTGTCTAATTGGTTTTTTCTGCACATAACTGGAGTTGAAATGGATTCAGTAAACTGAATATTTGTTTATTAGTGATTATTCAAAGTAAATGTAGTTGCATTTCTAAAAAATAAAAATTAAAAAAATCACTCGAAATATCTGTGATTATGAATAGATAAGAATAATTTTTAAAAGATTTATATAATCTTAGAAAAGATTTGAGACGCTTTCTTATAAATTTTTTTGTTTAACTTATATGATTTGTTAATTCATTGGAAAAGTATGTATTAACACCTATTATATGCCAACACTGTGTTATATACTGGGGCTATAATAATATAGTCTATGGTTTCATGGAGAATTCAACTCAATACAGGGAAAGAGGGAAAAGGTCAAAGATTAAACTTTGGTTCTTGGCTGCATACACAGCTGGGGTCATTCACAGATAAAGGGGTTTTAAAAGATCATTATATTGCATAACTTCATAAGGTATCATTCTTAGGGTTTCGGTAAGGATCATTAACTTTGATTTTCGACATATTGAGCTTGATTTGAATTGAGCTATCTAAGAAAGGTTGACAAGTAGGCAATTGGATATATGAATTGTAAACTCAGAGAAAATGTTTGGGGTAGAGAAATAAATTTGTACATTATAGACCACAGAAAATCAATGACGCCTTGAGACTACAGAGAAAGATATAGAATGAGAAAAAAAACAAAAACCCATAAAACAGTACTTATAAAACTAAAATATTTTAAAACCTAATAGTGGTGCTGAGCAAAGAGTAGAGACTAAGAAAGAAAAAATACAACAAATAAATAGAATGAAAATAGGGTATGCTATTAACTTGATTATACATTGTGGTAATTATCTCACAATTTATACGTATATAAAATCATCACATTGTACACCTTAAATATACTATCTAATTTTTATTTGTCAATGATACCTCAATAAAGTTCTTCTTTATTAATCTTGGTTAGCTAACATTTCTTTGCTAAGGTCAGGTTTTCACTGTGATGAGTATAAAATATTGTATCTCCACTTGATGGATTAGACTTGTATACCAAATTGCCTCTTTTTGGCCTTCATTTCGATGAACCATATTTCAAATTTACTGTGTTCAAACCTAACTCTTGATGTCTAACCTCACCCTCAGGAACCAATTTTTTTTCTACACCTCTTCCTTTTCACCGGTCTTTAATTCTTTTAAGCTTATCTCTAAATCCTGCCAACTCTATCTCAAAACTGTCTGCATTTTTCCACTGAACTCAGAAACCGAGCCATTGCTCCCTGCCTTGGCACCTACAGCAACTGTGCATCTGGCCTTTCCAAAAATAACCCTTTCGCCTGACCCTCAATACCAATCCCACATATTGGATACCTAGCTTCCCGAAAGTTTTACTGTCAATGGGCCAAGTCATTCTTTTCCTGCCCACCTCTAAGTTAAGCATCTTAAACAACTTTCCATCATAATTAAAATAAAATCTAAATCCAACCTCCAAACTTTAATACAACTACATTACATTAAACTCCCTGCCTAACTCAAAGGACTATCTTCTATTTATTAAAAATGCCAAGCTATTCACTGACTGAAATGCTCTCCTCACTGTTCATGAGTAGATTTCCCTGCTTCTTTGATGGGTCTTAAAGAGAATTTCCCAAACTCCCACTCAAGTGGAGCCCTGTTTTTGTCCTTTCATCACAATGTGATTATTGATTTTACTTATTATCATTATTTCTACTTATTTTTTTCCTTTGTTTACGTGGTTTTGCTGTTGTTGTTTTTTTCTGTCAGATACCCCTCACAACTTTAAGATACTTGCATAAGGAATGAGGTCAATTTTCTTTTCTATTTTCTCCTTTGCATTTAGCCAGATACCTTGTATATTGCAGAGGCTCAATAAATACCAGTTGAAAGAATGAATGACAATCTCAAGACCTCATTTTATTAATTTCTAAACTGAAAAAATAGGGCCAGATAATCCATATTGGCCCTTCTCACATCAATGAAAACAATATAGTACACTTGAATAAAATACTTTGTCAAGTCTAATTATTTCCCCTAAAACAATTGTCTGAACCATCCTATTTGATTCATAGTTAATTAATGTATTTGTTGGGTTAGTGAAGTAGGTAAGGGCAAATGTAATAAGTCCAGGCCAAATCAATTACTATATTGCTTTTATGAAAAGGAGAAATAGTTCAGGGAACATTTTATCTTCACTATTTTTCATTTCACAATGTTTATACTGAGAGTTTTGAAACTAAAGTGCTGACACACTATTTTCAGTTCATTCAAAAGCAGGAAACAACAAAAATATTGCAAGGTGGGGGTACACACTTTTATGAGGTTCTGGTTTACTTTTGCTGACTCCATATTTTAGAGGTTTCATATTGGAAGTAACATGTTTTTATCCAAGTGACCTACAACTGAAGTATAAACGTCAGTATTGGGAGCCTAGAGAAATGGAACTAATTCAAAGTATCCAAAATGACAATCTTTGTGGATTGGGTCATGCTATCCATGGTTCCCCTCCCTTAGTGCCAGGCACTCCTATTCTAAGCTGCTAGACTTCTGAGGGTTCCGGGCTGAAGCCCTTCCCAGGAATTCTTTGATGTCCTCTTTGAAGATATCACTTCATCCAGTCTTACACTCCTTCCCAGGGTAGGCCTACATCAAATCACTGGATGATGTGAAGGTAAAAATGTGACCTTCTGCCTTACAACAGCAATAACTCTGAAGAGCTACAGCAGCTATAGAATCCTTGAGTCCAATGCTGCATCTTCATCACAATATTCTCACTCTGCCCAGTTCTGTTTCTCTCATTCCCTAAAAAGTGTCATTCATAAGAGTACTTTCTATTAATATTGCTTTATGCAAAAATCTCCCTCAGGGTTTGATTCCTGAAGAACCCGACTTTCACACCATACGTTCTAAAATAGATTTTTGCCTATATCCATGCTAAAAAAAATAAACAGTGTGTCAGTAGGACAGCGTTTTCAGCATCATCCAGGAGCTTGTTGGAAGGGCAGACTCAGGCCCAATCTCAGCTGCACTGAATCAGAATCTCTGGAAATGAAACCCAAGGATAGGCATTGAAATCGTCTCTAGGCGACTCTTAAAAAGTATTGCAAATATTGGAGATTAATGGAGAAAGAATGGCAAATACAATTAGATATTTATGTTAACAAATTATCTTTCAATTAAATTACTAATTCAGCTGTTAGAAGAAACATTGATATTCGAGACTTATATATGTTAGTTTTTACTGCCCCCACGTTTTACAATAAAATATATGCAGCAGTTATATAATAACATAAGTAGCTAGATTCCCATTCTGGTTTGTGGATTCATACATTAGATAATTCCAGTCCTTCAGTCAAAACGTAATACTTCGACTTCTCTATTTTTTCCATAAAAACATTTTTATCTTTCTGCAAATCACATCATCCAAAGTTTTCTTAGCAGGCCTAACAACTGAGAATAGAAAACCTGTCTGCACTGGGTTCCTCCTGCCAGTTTACAAATTGCTTTCACATGTCATATGTCATTTGATGCTAATGAAATTCACGTGCCAGATTTTATTTTAATTAACAGATGATGATGTGTGTATTAATTGACGCCAAGCAGCTTGCTCAAGATCGAGCTTGCAACTGAAAGAATGGGATGGAGACTCAGGTCTGAATCCACATCCTGTTCTCTGCTAAAGGGAGCTCATTGGAAAGACCTACCCATCATCACCTGTCTATCTACTTATGGTGATTCTTCTTGATGTTAGCAGACTCTCCTCAAAGTGTAATCTTCTTAAATCAAGAGAATACAACACAAATCAAATCAAGGTCTGCAGTATCCTCTTCCTAAAGCCTACTTCCCTGTTGCCTTCTGGATCTAAGTGTACATGTATATGATAAGGTATTATGCTCAAGAAAGAACTAAAGGGGAAATTAACATATCTGAAAATCTGGAATATTTTCCTGTTAATATTCAGTTTAGTGGACATGGTACAATTTTATGTTATATAAAAGATGTTGATTAATTTTTCTACACTATTTATTGTGTGTCTAGTATGACATTTTTCTGGGTACTGTGTAAGAAGAGATGAGAAAAGTAAAGTCCCTGCTCTCCTAGAAAATATTTTCTAATGAAGCAGAAAGCTGATGGCAAGTAAACAGATATATAATAACTACAAAGTGCAAAATGTATAAAGAAAATAACCAAAAAAAATGGGGTGCTAAAATACAGAATAATGAAAAGCAGAGGAACTTCCTAACCTGAATATATTGTGGCTATTAATAATTCTACTCTTAGTATTATGTATTTACACTATAAGATTCTGTTTTTCTAAGATATTAAAATACTTGCAGTTAAGAGCCCATTTGAAGAACAGGATTAAGTGGCCAATGCAGTGTCGCAAACAAGCCTTCAGGTTACTAGAGTTGAAAATTTAAATGCACTCTCATTTTTTATGATTATCTATTTTGATACATTTCTCAATTAAATCATAAAATATTTCCCATAACACTTCTCTCCAATAACACATTAACAAACTGATTGCCTTGACCTACATTTATTCCCTTTAGACAATGCTGAAAGACTCTGCCACGAAAAAAAAGGTTTCTGGTCACCTTTTAATTTTCGTGTGGATTGGAATGGGGGCGGCTGCTGCTGCTGCTGAGTGCAGTGGGTGATTTTACACCTTTCAAGAGCAGGCAGACGGTAGCAGCAGATGGGACATATTTATAATCCCAAACATCCCCATTGAGCAGTCATTTAAACATCTGGGCTTCAGAAAGGGTCACCATTGCTGGAATGAGTTCAAATGTGTTATAACCCGCTTTACCTACACCATTATGTAATGTACATAATGATGGTTAGCAATTCTCAAAAGCATCAGGCTGTTCAAATTTTATCTCCTGCTTCTTCTATTCTGTATATTTTTACTCTAAATCAAGATATTATTATCATTGAAAATAAACAAATAAACAACAACCCGGGATACTATATTTACTGCATCTATGAAAGCAATGGCTAGCCTCATGGACAACTACCATGTTCCCCCAAAAATAAGACCTAACCGGAAAATAAGCCCTAGCATGAGTTTTCAGGATGACATCCCCTGGTCTCTTGGAGCAAAAATTAATATAAAACCAGGTCATATTTTCGGGGAAAAAAGGTAGAATATGCCAGACATTGTGATAACCACCTTCCATCCATTACCACATTTAACCCACTAAACTATTCCATAAGCTAAACTCTAATATTATCCCATTGCTTGAAATTTTAGAGTAAAAAAAAAAGAAAAGTGTGAAGAAGGATCCAGTAGCTGCAATAAGATGAATACAAGTTTTCTCTGGGTTCTGCTTCTCATCCACTGGGATATTGTAAGAATTTTCAAGTTACTTAATCAGTTACCACTGGGGCACAAAAGAACCATGGAAGGAATATCTTACCTAGAAATAATCCCTCTCTATCACCATGAAAATAGTTTGCTTAGATATTGAGAGGAAGTTATGTACAAAGATTATCGTCCTAGACTCTAATAGTACATATCACTTTAGTTTTATGCCATTTATTTCTCAGTTCCATAAAAAGCTCAGCAGCGCATATAAACTCTTGGAGATAGGGAGAAGGGAGAAATAAATAACTCAACATTTCAGAGTTTAAGAAGGCTGAGTATTTGGCTCATGGTATTAAACAAACCAAAGTAAACAAAATTCTTGGGAATGTATGAATCTCTTGAAATATAATGTACTAAATATAGGTCTCACTACATCTCTTTACTCAAGCTACAGGCCCTTCTATATTTCTGTTTTTACTGATTTAGGGGGTAGGATTGCTATATCAGAGGTGTCAGGAGACAAATCGATGAATATAGTAATGCTATATAACTAAAACCAATTTGCTATCTACTTTGGGAATAATCACTGCCAAAGCTAGAAACTGGCGGGGTTATATGAGATGATGGCTAAGCAGTAAGAGAACAGAAATATCTCTTATAGAAACCCCATAGTTAATTTTCTCCAGTTAACTCCTTTTCATTAAACAGGGCTCAGATTACAGGCACCCTTCCCTTACCGTCTTGTATCTGGGTTAGCTGCTTCTCCCAAGACATTCCTAAATAGCTTTGGTGATTTTCGTAAGAGGAACAAAAGATAGTGCATAGTATGGATGCGACATTGCCAACGGTTGAATTGGACATCTCTTCTGCTATCGGGATGCTATTTGTTTTCTATGATATACAGGGGGTGCCAAAAAAATTTACATACATTTTAAGAAAGGAAAAAACTGTATTAATTGTAATGCTCAAAAGATGAATACAAGTCACGTTTGACTTCTGCAATTACATGAGGCGCTCAAAGTGGTTACCGACCGTCAGCGTCCAGACACTTCTGATTATGGCGAATTAATGCTTGAGCATAGATAACATCTCTTAAAATATGTATACATGTTTTTGGCACCTCCGGTAGATTCTTACAACCATTCATCTAATTTTTCTCAATTGAGTTCTGGTTTTATTCACATGGGCTACAGGGACCCAAACAATTTTCTTGAAATGGGTCTAACATAACAATTGAACAACACATTTAACCAGCAGTTGTTTGCAACTCTGAGCTGACTGCTATGTTATATGCTATGATACAATGATACAAATTGAAAACAAGTCTATTGAGAAATATAGCCACACACAAACAGATATCGAAAAGTATAATATAAAGTATTTTTAAAACACAGGCCGAGAAAACACTTCTCTGCAGTAAAGAACTACTGAGGTAAAATCAATTCAAAGGGTTCCAAGAGAGATAGGGGGCAGGGGACACTTTAGGGAATAGGGATAATCTTTAAATGGGACCCAATGGAAAAGAAAATTTTTCTAACAGGTTCTGGCAAGTAAAGCATTGTAGGAGAAAAAAAAAATAAAGAATGGTGGAGGGAAAAGGTAGGGAGACTTTTTCCTTGAGACTCTGCAAGAACGGCTCATCAAAATAATTCAATACTATAAGCCCCTTTGATATTAACTAAAATTAGTCCAGGCTAAATCAGTAAAGAATGGCAAATTACAACTGCAAATAATTCAATATAATAATCATTTATTTTTATTGACTCAGTTGTAACTAAAGGATATTTATAGGTTATCAATGTGTTATAATTGAATGCTTTCTCCAATGTGTGATTTTATTTTAAAATCCATACCAAGAGATTGTGCAGGAGATGAACTTCTCTTGCAGAATATTTAAGGATTTGACTCTCAAAGTTTTATATCCATTATATAAATCTCTAAAAGGAGATTTTCTTGGTCACATAAATTACTTTACACCTCAAGTCTAATAATACAGAGCAAATGATGAATGTGTCAATATGCACCATACTTATTTTCACTGCCGTATATTTCTGCTGTCAAAAGATTAATTTTGCTGTTATCATAGCGTTACTTTAAGATTTGACAATGACCAGGAATCGGTGCTCAGTCATTAGTGTCTACTCTCTGCTTATTACCAGCAAGTTACTCTTTTCCAAGGGAAGAAGCATATACCATGATGATTTCTGAAAGTGGCTGGTAACATTTATAGTAACAATGCTCTCTGACTGATAGGAAATGGGAGAAGTTGGGAGAGTTACTCAAATTAAGCTCAAATTAAAACTCTGTAATCAAACTCTGCTCATTCAAGACTAATACTGTTTTCTTGCCTAATTGCCCAAGCATGTTGGCTATCATTGTGATCTCTAACTTTTCTCTCGAATATTTTAATCGTCCCATTACAAAACTTAAAGAAAATGGTACCATGCTCATTTAGCTATAAATTAATTGTACATAGATTGGTTGACTTGGGGAGAATCAAAACTTTTCTCTTACCAGGGCATGGCTCTTCTCACTTCATGCTGTTCCCCCAGAACTCATGCCTATAATCCCTTATCCGAAAATTGGAAAATGTACTAACATCTAAAGGCACAGCTTACATAATTTAGAAAAAAATAGAAATACAAAAAAAACTTATTTTAAGGTTAAATCTTATGTGAAATGCTGCAAGTCTATTTTTGATGTTTACCCATTAGTATGAAAATTTACACACTTTACTTGAAAAATACCAAATCTAAGGTGCTGCCCTAGATTATTTTTGAAACACATTAGAAGCAAAAGTTTTGTATAAGTGATCCCTTTCCTTTTGGAACAAAAAGGAGTATGTTTCCCTTTCAACTGAAGCCTTGTTATTTATAACATGAGAGCCCTCTTTATCTCAATATATTCAGTTAATCCACATTCTCTTGGCTACTACTGGTCATCTATTTGTGAATTTACTATATGAGATAGGGATAATTCTTGTTCTTCTTTTAGATGAGAAAACAGAGAGTAGAGAAGCAAAATCACAAGGTCACAGAATCACAGTTGAAATTAGTGGAGGCAAAATTCAAACTCTAGCAGTTTGACTGCAGAATGAGTACTCCCTGTTCACCTGTTTTTGACCTTTACTCCATCCTTTCTAAATCCAGAAGGTGACTTAAAGAAGGAAAGATTATTTCAATTTTGATTCGATGGATGCTTTTTTAAATTTAATAATGTTTTATGGACAGCTTTTTAAAATATATTTACCTTATTATGAAAATACATTAAGACTTTGTTCTGGGTAGGGACCATTGTGCATTTTCATGACACATTTACCAAAGATTTATATGGACAATAATCTCCAGCATGCATTCTGCTTTCCTCAGTTATTAGCAGTCTCTTCTTACTATTTACTACTTTATAACTCTGACACATTTTCAGACCTAATCATTCTCATTGGAGACTAACTGCTCAGATAAACGATATTTTAATCATCTTCCTTTTGTTATTTAGGTGGAATAAATTTCATACCTGGCATGTGAATATCTTCCATATCGGTAGTCATTAACTCACTTTTACATGTAGCATTGTAATATGCTTAGCATCATGCAATCATCAAGCCATGTGCTCAAAAGACAACCATGATTTCTATTAAGAACTCTTTTATTAAAATGAAATTTGGGATGGCTCCTTGACTAAACTGCATACCTAACAACTCCATATAGAAGTGGAAATTTCAGTTGTTCCTACATTTTAGAAGTATCTAAGGTTTATCAAAATGATTAATCTTTAGTATTGGAGAGAAAAAGTTTATGAGAGGAAAAATATTTTAACCTAGATATCTGGCCAATTGACAAACTGGACACAGAGCTAAAAAGTATTTTGTCATGATTTCATCAGATGCTGATTTACAAATATTTCAGTGTCAGTGACATGTGCAGAGTCATAACTTTTTTAATGCTTATGTTTCTAAGGTGAATATAGATAATTTATTCTGGGAGCTGAGGTCCAAAGAAAAAGCATCCTGGAATGGATCAACTTTATACTTTAGCATCAAAGTGAGTGCTGGGGATATATATTTTTGTGACATTTGGGCCTTGAGCAATAACTTGGGGCCACCTGGATTTGATTAGCTCACAGTAAGCTAATGTCAGAATAATCTTTAATGCACCACCCCCCACCCACACACACACCCCAATCTTCCAGGTTTTCTCTTCATCCCAGAGAAAATAGCTATTAGTATTCAAGTGAAGAAGCATTCAAAGAGTTTGTTCCTCTGGAAACTTGTACAATTTTGGCTAAAACACTTCTGTTAATATTGTCACCTGAAGAAAAAGAGTAACTGACTCACCTTATAATTTTTTAAATTTATAACTGAAACTGGTATATGTCGGGGGAAAAATATTTATTCTAAATCAGAAGCAGGACCACAAGAGTTAATACATCAACCACCGAGTTTAGTAGACCTGGGTGAAATTCTGGCAAATGTTAAAATCTGCCATGGACTTTCTGTACTTCACCTCTTCTTTCAGCCTCTGTGCTAAACATACAGATTCAAGATTTCCTTGTTTAGAGCCAACTTGAAAAAAGAAATTTGGGTGATGTAAGGCCTCTTTGGCATGACATATAACTGACAAGGGAATCAACATGAATCAGGCCTACACACACACAGTTTGGTACCAAGCAACAACCATGAACTCTGGAGGCATCCATGATAATTATTAGTCAGTTGGGAGACCTCAGGATGAAATTTTATGGGGCTCCAGGGTCAAAGATCAACATTACACTGATCATCAACTTTCATCACCATGTCATTCACCAGTTGGGATCAAATTACTTCTGCTTATTTAACTTTTAATGCTGGCACTTTTCCACATCTCTATAAATGAAAGATTGTGACATGACATGGTCTTTTTACTTTAGTGTTGGATGAACTCATCAGATTATTAGATAGAATTTATTTCTGTGATGTCTGGTCAGGTGTCCTAAACCTATTCCATGACAATATATAAATGTCATATGTACTATTATAGAAAAAAAATTGCTCTTAAAATGGTTATTCATTTTAAATACGAATAAAAAAATTTCAGATGATAAATAAGCAAGAAAGAATGTTGAAGTGTGAGAATACAGATGGCCAAGGACAGTAAAACTATTGCTGGTTTTGATTTGCATAATTTAAGTAATTTTATGCCTTTTCAATAACCATCAGTCTTAATCTTTTTATTCAGTAATTATATATTTTACAACTTATCCTAGGTCAATAATCCTCAATACATAAAATTATATATTGTACATTGATTGTAAAATTTAGAAATTCTTGATATCTCTTATAATAAAGAATATAGGCAAATTATTTGTATATCTCTATGATGGATTATACTGCCACCATAAAACAATAATAAACATTTAGAAATAAAATATGCTGCAATAGGACATTATAAAATTTCCATAACAATTATTTTAATTAAATTTATGTAGAAAATGACATAAAGCAAAATATATAAAGCAAAATAAACATATAAGTAATATATAAACATACAATTACACAGAAATAGTTGTAAAGACCAAAACAAATTAGAACATTTAAATTGAAAAGGACAATGACCCAAAATGTATGGGACCAAAGCAAAACAGTCCAAAGAGGGAAATTCATACCAATGCAGGGCTATCTAAAGAAAAAGAAAAATCTCAAATCAATAGTCTATTTTTATGCCTAAGGGAACTGAAAAAAGAACAGCAAACTAAGCCCAAGGTGAGTACAAGGAAGGAAATAATGAAGATCAGAGAGGAAATAAACAAAATATGAACTAAAAAGCGATAATAATAATAATAAAAAAATCAATGAAACAAAGAGCTCTTTTTTTTTTTGAAAAGATAAACAAAACTGACAAAACTTTAACCAGACTCATCAAGAGAAAAGAGAGAGGACCACAATAAATAAACCAGAAATGAAAGGAGAAGTGACTACAAACACCACAGAAATACAAACGAAAAAAAAAAAAAAAGAAGAAGAAGAAAGAAAATACTACAAGCAACTATATGTTAACAAATTAGACAGTCTGGAAGAAATGGATAAATTCCTAGAATCCAAGGCTGAATCAAGAAGAAACATAAAAATAAAATCTGATCAGACCAATTACTATCAATGTAATTGAATCAGTAATCAACAAGTCCCCAACAAACAATAGCCCTAGATTAGATGGCTTCATAGGTGTATTTTACCAAGCATTCAAAAAAGTATTAACACCTATTCTCCCCAAACTATTTCAAAAAATCCAGGAGGAGGAAAATCTCCCAAGCTCATTTTAGAGATCACCACTACCCTTATCCCAAAACCAGACAAGGACATTAAGAAAAAAAGAAAACTATAGGCCAATATTCCTAATGAACATAGATGCAAAAATCCTCAACAACATATTAGCAAACCCAATTCAGCAATACATTGAAAAGATCACACACCACGATCAAGTGGAATTCATTCCTGGTATGCAAGTTTGGTTCAATATTCACAAATCAATTAACGTAATACACCATACAAACAAAATGAAAAACGAAAATCTTATGGTCATATAAATAGGTGCAGAAGAAGCATTTGATAAAATCCAGCATCCATTTATGATAAAAACTCTCAGCAAAGTGGGAATAGAAGGAACACATCTCAACATAATAAAGGCCATATATGACAAACCCACAGCTAATGTCACATTCAGTGAGGAAAAGCATACCCTTTAAGATCAGGAACAAGATAAGGATGCCCACTTTCACCATTTTTATTCAACATTGTACTGGAAATTCTAGCCACAGCAATCAGACAAGAAAGAGAAATAAAAGGCATCCAAATGGGAAAGGAGGAAGTAAAATTGTCATTATATGCAGATGACATAATACCATACATAGAGAGAACCCCAAAGACGTCACCAATGAACTATTGGAACGTAAATGAAATTAGTAGAGTAGCAGCAAACAAATTAATACTTAGAAATTGGTTGTATTTTTATACACCAGTAACAAATTATCAGAAAGAAATTAAGAACAATTCCATTTACAACTGCATCAAAAAAAAAAAAAAAAAGAAAAGAAAGAAAAATATTTAGGGATAAATTTAACCAAGGAAGTAAAAGACCTGTATTCAGAAAATTATAAGACATGAAGAGAGAAATTAAAGAAGATACAGATAAATGGAAATATATACCATGTTCATGGATAGGAAGAATTAATATAGTTAAAATGTCCATAATACCTAATACAATATATAGACTCAATACAATCCCTATGGAAATACCAATGGCATTTTTCACAGAATGAGAACAAATAATCCTAACATTAGTATGGAATCAGAAAAGACCCTGAATAGCCATGACAATCCTGAGAAAGAAGAACAAAGCTGCAGATATCATGCTACCTGATGTCAGATTATACTACAAGGCTATAGTAATCAAAACAGCATGACATTGGCATAAAAACAAACACATCGATAACTGGAAAATAATAGAGAGCCCAGAAATAAATCCATGCCTATATGGTCATTTAATCTATGACAAAGGAAGCAAGAATTTACATTGGTGTAAAGACAGTCCATTCAATAAACGGTACTAAGAAAATTAGACACATACATTTAAAAAAAAAACCAAAAAATGAAACTGGACCACCTTATTATACCATATACAAGAATAACTCAAATGGATTAAAAATTTAAATGTAAGACCCAAACCATAAACTCCTAGAAGAAAATCTATGAAGTAAACTCTCATATATTACCCTTAACAATATTTTTACCGATATATCCCCTTGGGCAAGGGAAACAAAAGGAAAATTAAATAAATGTTCTAAATCAAACTAACAAGTATTTTTCACACAAAGGAAACTATCAACAAAACAAAAACGCATCCTACTGAATGGGGAAGATATTTGCCAATGATACACCTGATAAGGGATTAGTATCCAAAACTTATTTAAAAAACTCATGCAACTCAACACCAAAAAAACAAACAACCCAATTAAAAAATGGGCAGAGGACATGAAGAGACATTTCTCCAAATAGGACATACAGATGGCCAATAGATATACAAAAAGATGCTCAAAATGACTAATCATCAGACAGATGGAAGTAAAAACCACAATGAGATACCACCTCACTCCTGTCAGAATAGCTAACATGAATAAATCAACAAACCACAAGTGTTGGCGAGGATGTGGAGAAAAGAGAACCCTCGTGCACTGTTGGTGGGATTGTAGATTGGTGTAGCCACTACGGAAAACAGTATGGAGGTTCCTCAAAAAATTAAAAATAGAACTACTTTATGACCCAGCAATTCCACTCCTGGGTATTTACCCAAAGAAATCCAAAAAATTAATTTGAAAAAATATATGCACCTCTATCTTTATTGCAGCGCTATTTACAATAACCAAGATTTGGAAACAACTGAAATGACCATCAATAGACGATTGGATAAAGAAAGTGTGGTATATTTACACAATGGAGTATGACTCTGCCATACAAAAAGAATGAAATCTTACCATTTGCAATAACATAGATGGACCTAGAGTATATTATGCTAAGCGAAATAAGTCAGACTGGAAAAGACAAATACCATATGATCTCATTTATATGTGGCATCTAAAGAATAGAATAAATGAGCAAACAAACAGAAATAGACTCAGATACAGAGAAAAAACCTGATGATTGCTAGATGGGAAGGGGATAGGGAGATATGTGAGAAAAGTGGAGGGATTAGGAAGTACAAATTGGTAGTCACAAATAGTCACAGGATGTGAAATACAGTATGGGGAATATAACGAAAAAAAAAAAAAAAAGAAAACTTGAAACCAATATTGGAGACAATTTTTTTCTAGGGATATCTGCCATTTCCAGAAGTGGTGACTAACAGACTGAGAAACTACACATTACTTTTGATAATATTGTTGGACTAGCTGTGCAAATATTAGAATCCAGGGCCCTGAAATTGGAGGGCCTAGTAAACCTCCCATGAATTGGATTAGGATTCCAAACAATTATACCCCAGGAGACAGAATTCCAGAAGATTATACTCCAAGAGTAACAGTTAACCAGAAACAAGTAGAATTGCAAGATTAGCTTTGGACTTTAAAATAAAATTACTTGTACGTTTCAGACTTTAAAATAACTTTTTAGATGAAAACATAATAACCAAAATGAGCAGAAGAAAAGATGAAGTACCAATAAAGGGGATGGGGACCAATTAGACACAATAGAAAAAGACATTAAATATGTACCGTTGTTAAGTTTAAGGGGATTTAAGAAAAGGAAAAAATGTAGCCAAGAACTGAAATCTATAAAATCTATTAAATCTCCTAGATTTTGCACAATTAAAATAACCAACATTTAGTAAATGCTTAATATGTTATAAACATTAGTCTAATTTATTTCTAGCAAAACAATTATGAGATAATTAGTAGTATCCTATTTTACCTACACGGAAACTGAGGCTTAGAAAATTTAAATGACTTGCTTACCACTGCATAGTTACCTAGTGGCAAAGTCAAACTTTCAACCTGAAACTCTGACACCAGAAACTAAAATGTTATTTACTGTAACATAAATTAAGACCATACTGGTTTGCAACAATATCTCTTGAATAAATTAATTTAAAATTTAATTTCATGCTTTTATTCTTAACACGTTGAAAAAATTTCCAAACTGTATTTTTACATTGGGAGAGTACTGTATAAAGTAAGGCATATTCAGGTGCTTAAAAATCTTCAGCATTTATCTTGAACATGAGTCAAAATTATGTGTATTTATGTTATTGTTGTTGTTGGAGTAGAACTGTAGGAATTCTGACTAATCCATAGCAAAACCTTCAAGCTCTTCTTGAATGGAAACATTGATGTTTGTTTCCTTATCATTTTGTGCATTCCTTTAAAATTGAAATATAGCCAAAAAAACCTCACTTCATTAAAGTTTTCTGCTAGTTGGCTTCTGGTTTTAAAAAACTGCTGTGATTATGTGTTTATCACTGTCAAAAGACTTTGTGTTTGTAAAGCCATAAGATAATCGTGTTGAGGGCAACGTTCTTTTGCTTTACAATACTTAGACATCTAATGGTTTGTAATCTTTATGATTGTTGCTAATTAATATTTTTTGAGTGTCTGTGTTACATTTGACTGTACTAAATATTTTCTTGACTTGAAGGAGTATTATTTTATATTTAATACTGTATATGTATTTGGCACAAAGGAAAATATTACCTGTAGACACAAAGGGTGTCGGGCATTAAAATATTAATTTTATCACATTAGCACACATACATAAACATTAAAAAAAAAAAACTATACCACCATCACAAATGCATTTAATTTTATATCTTTCTATTTATCTATAGAAAAAGCCAAGGACTTCTTTATTATTATTATTTTTGATTCCTTTTTTTTTAAAATTAGTTTCAGGTGTACAAAACAACATAATGATTAGACATTTAAGCCCAGAGATTTGTTAGAAAAAAATGGAATAACCAAAGGATTTACTGGGGCACACATACCTTTAATTCAGCCTCTGACTCTCCAAAACCTCGCATAACATTTAGAACTGGCATACTCTACCAAATGATTAGATTGTGCCCAACTAATACAAGGAGTAGGAGTATCAAAAATAATATAATTACAAAGGGAAAAACAGTTTTATAGTTAACAGTGAATGTAAGAAACATGGTGTTCTACAATTAAATTAAAACACCAGAGGCCTACAACATTTCCACTAATCATTATTTTATTTTACTTTGCTTCTGAACTAATTTATATGCTAACCACAAAAAGAAGAAGCACATCAATTTTTTTCTGTATTCAAATTTACCTGGGTATCAAATGATGTAATAATGCATAAAACTGTTCACAAAAATATGAGTTAAATATAACACTCTTACTTTGCCTTCAGAAAACAACTTACACACTTTAAAGGTCTAAAATAACATTTTTATCTATCCAGAACTACTAATTAACTATAGGTGTCATTAAAATTTTCTGCCACCTGGTTCTTTAATTATTATTTAATAGCCAAATACCAGATCCAAGATACCACAAATCTATTATTCTTTTCTCAGTTCCTTCAAATTGGGACAGTTCCTCTAAAGCTCATTTCTTGTTAGCTCATGGCTTACAGTATTATTAACTATTTTTTATGATGTTATTCTATTGCCATGGTTAACTACTGTTAATTTACAATATAATAGGGGTCTGACAAGCACTCTGCTAAGCTTTCTACTTATATTTCCTCATTCATTCTTAATATTCTTATCCTAAAGTTGTTGATGAAGCAACTGAAAATCAAAGAGGACAAGTAATTTGCCCAAAGACATGGAGCCAAAAAAGCAGAGGTGAGATTCAAATTCAGATACATTTGACTTCAAAACACAGGTTTTTAGTCACTACACTTCCACTTCAGATTTTGTACTTTTACATTTTATTAAAATTAATCCATGGAGCAATGGAAGAAAGATTAGACTAAAACAAACAAACAAACAAACAAACAAACAAACAAACAAACAAACAAACAGACATGTTGCTAATGATACCAGCTACTCTTTCCGATACATAAGCAGGAATGCTTACTTAAAATTCTCTAAGACTCCAATTGTCTGAGCTACTTAGACAAATCCAGTGAACAGTAATACAGAAGACCTTTGTTCTCTGAAAATTTTACTCATACATTAATACTGACAAAGTATGCCTATCAAAATAAATTCTATCTCAACTTTACTGAGTCATATTAGGTAAGTAACAGCCAACAGAGATCGACACAAAAAAAAACAAAAAAAGAAAGGAAAAATGAAATTTAAAAATTAACGAAACTTTCAGTTTTTGGCAGAGCCTGATTTTTACTGTTTTTTTTTCTTCTGGTGGAAAACTGGACATTGCATTGCACTATGGCCCCAAAGAGTTTATAAAGGGAAATGTGGGTAATATTAACTGAAACATTTCAACTAATGGATGGAAGACGAAGGGGATTTTGTGTGGAGAGAGGAATAAATCCTTCAGTCATAAAGTTATGTCATGCCAATTAAAATGCACTCCCAAGTTACAAAGCAGCTGCCAAACTGCAGAGTGTTTTCAGAAAATATTTCTGAAGAGGGTCTACGTGTCACAAGGGCTTTTGACATTCATCCTCAGAATATTTCATCCATAAATATAACTTTATGCAAAAGCAAAGAGAGTTTGCCAAGCACAGAATTTCATTTAGCACCCTGGTAGTTTACTTAATTAGAATACACCCAGACTTCCTTAATACTCTTTTGTAAGCCTAAATAAACTTCATCACCACAAACTGACTTTTAAATTATGTGGTTCTTAAGAGCCTATGGGCATGTAATAGAACATACTGTAAATATAGTCATTAACACACACACTCACACACACATACACACACACACAAACACAAACACACTCGGAGAATCTAGCAATAGATAGTAAAACTATTCATGTTACTCTCCAATTATATGAACTTTGGAAAGACAAATATTAACCTCTACTAGACTCTATTTCTTATCTGCAAAAAAAGAAGAAAATACTTGCTGCTTCTTAGCTACTATATTGTTTTCAAGACTAAATAAGATAATGTTTGCAAAGTGCACAGTACAGTGCTGATGTGGTAAATGTGAGCAAACAATATTTAAGATAGTATTAGTGAAAAAAATGATAAATGGAAGTCAAAAGTCCTAAATTAGAGTCTTTTCACTGTCATTAACTAGATGTGTGACCTTAGGAAAGTCTCATTACAATAGTTGTCCTCAGTTTCTCTATATGTAGCACCAGAACACATTCAAGATCAAAGAGTCTTAATTTTATTACAGTCTAGCTATGATCAGATGGATTAAGAATTCTCAGCACCTAATATAGCTAAAGGTGTTATATAAGCCTTTCCATTAGGCTGGCCTTTAAATTTCACATTTGAGAAAGGGTGTACTTAGTAAGAACCTTTTATTGATTTACTTGTGAAAAT